>NC_071103.1:13345000-13645000 GCF_024256425.1 Clarias gariepinus | reverse complement strand
AACTCCATCAACGGCCCAAACATGTGAAAATCACTTGGAGCGAGGTCAGGACTGTACAGTGGATGTGACAACAATTCCTGAGTTCCTGTAATGTGCAAGTGGTGTTGGTGAATGATTGTGTGTACAGTTTCCACATGCAGATGCGCCACAAGTTGGTGACAAGTTATTCATCGAATTTCAAGGACCAATGTTTTCCTTGTTAAATGTTAACAGGAATGACGGCAGTTGGCTCTAAGTCACCTGGGCCGCCATCTTCATTCACGGATGTATGCCCTTCTTTAAAACGTTTACACAATTTAGATGTTTTACTGCAGTCTCATTACCGAACTGTGCTTAAAGTCTTCTGAAAATGTCAATCGGTATTACTTCTCCAATCACGGGAAATTTCATCACAAGTCCTGGTTTAACTTGAACGCCGCTCACACCAAACAGCGATAACAATAAAACCCAGAAAATCAAGCCCAATGTTGTGTAAGTTTCCTTTGTGGCACCAGGGCAGCTCTGGCCCCTCAGGGTATGACTCCACAAGGGTGGAGAGGGGGGGGGGGGGTGTCTGGCACCAAGATGTTAGCAGTAGATGCTTTAAGTTGCAAGGTTCCATGGATTGGACTTGTTTGTCCAGCACATTCCATGGATGCTCAGTAAGATTGAGATCTAGGGAATTTGAAGGCTAGGTCAACAAACCGTTTACCTGCCAAGCCCCATACATAGCAATCTACCTATCATTGTCAGCATTAACATTTTTTGGCAAATTTGTTCTACATTAGCTTTGCTATGGGATTGGACTGGACAGGCTAGCCTTTTCTCCACATGGGCATAAAATATATAATTTTATTTAAAATCGATAATTCAGTTCACATAGTTATTGTGTTGGTGTTATGGTTAATTGGTGTGGGTGTGGGTGTGTGTAAAAGTGTAAAGAAGCACATTCTTCAAAGTTCTGTTTAAAGACTGAAATACTGGTTGGAAACTTTAAGTAAGAGTGTGCTTGTCTTACCAGCCCCACCTTCTGCCCCCGTGTCTCTGTCCTGGGAGTATGAGAGCTTAGAGGCTGGGGTGTCCCTACGTTGGAAGCCCCCACTGGACATGGGAGGTCGAAGCGAAGTGACATATGGGGTGGTGTGCAGAATCTGCCCCTCGGCCACTGAGACTCACCCTGGTGCCTGCTCCTGGTGTGGAGATTCTGTCACTTATACACCCCATAAAAGTGGCCTCAGACAAACGAAAATCACCCTCAGCAACCTACTTACGCAAGTCAACTATCTTGTACAGGTATGCATGAGCACTCATAGCACAGGAACAATCCATCAGACAGAACATCATCAAAGTTTCAGTGTGTATAAATATGTAATGTAAGGAAACAAATGTGTGAACAAAACATACAGTTATCCCCAGAACATAATAAAAAGCTAAAAGCTTTTATTACCAGGAGTCCTTTAATAAAGGATTTAAGCTATATAAGGTATAGCTTAAAAGTGTTGACTTTGAATACATTAAGGAGTGCGTAGTGCTTAGACTGTGTATAGATTTATTTTTTCTTTGTTCATGCTCATTTGTTTTTAACTCATTAAAATGTTTTAATTTTTATTGCATTACGGCTACAGTTTTTTTTTTTTGTTTTTTTTTTTTTTTATTATTTAGAAATCAGCTTGATGCTTTTTTGGTCATCCAAGCACTGTAATAATATGATAAGGCACCTAATATAATTTTAACAGATTCCAAAAATAATCTAAAATCATTATTTTCATTAGATTAATTATTTACAGTTGTTCAAGATCACATCAATTGAGCTCTTGAGAGATTGCTCTCATGAATATTTGTGAGCTTATGGTCTCAGACTCCCCATTTAAACAGTTTTAGGTTATTACTGTTTTATTTGTAAAAAAAAAAAAAAAAAAAACACTGGGCGCTCCTGTGTGGTGTGACAATTTCGAAACTCATTACCTTTCCTTAGAGTTATTATAAAAAATAAATAAAAAGCAAATTTCAGTTTAAATCATTTGATGCTCAAAAAAAATAAAATATGGCATGGTTCAACAGTGATGCGAATGAGATAGAGAATTTACGTGTGACAGTGTACTGGTACATACTATGATAAAGAAATCTAAAATGGATATATGTCATTAAAATTATGTTTAACTGTTTAGATTATGAGGTACTGAGGTATCATATTTTATTTTTAACACTTGTAAACCAAGACAATTACAAACCTACATAACTACAGTACAGTATCCCCATTATCCATGAGTAAAAAGAAAATGACCAAACAAGCAGTCAAACCCGTGTCTTAAAGTTTATTCTGACCCAGCCTCAGTAAGCCTTTTGTTCCTGTTTATAATATTGTCTATAAAAGACACTAACCCCATTTTACAGTTATAACTATATCTGAAATTGAATGAGCCATATCTGGCTGTGAGAAGAAAGCAGTGTAATTTGATGTTCATTTACAGTCCATTTGCTAAAATTACCCTATAGGACTATCTGTCATTTCCCAGACAGATATAGAGGTCCTTCTATTTGTATAAAATCTTTTTTATTCTGCAAACTATGTTTTTAGTCAAAGTGAGAATAAATGGGTTTTTCGTTAACCATGTTCAGCAGTGATGTATTGAAGATTAAGCTTGTTGTGCTTTTTCACAATTAATCTATTCTATTCTCATATGCATTACATTATGAAAAAACAGCAACATTGAACTTTGCATTATTTGTCAAAAATGTCTTTTGTAGGTACAAGCTATGAACGATGTATCTTATCTCAGTCCTTTCCCACCACAGTTTGCTAGTATCAACTTCACCACCAGCCAATCAGGTAAGTTTTACATACTTTGATGAAATGGATTGGTGTAATCAGTGTGTTTGTAGCTGAGTATATAGATGTGGGTGTACACCAACAGCAGGAGCAGCTAAGTATTTTTAATGTAACCCCAGTTGTGAGTCACCCCACTATGTCTCAAACATTGCACACCGGATCTGTATACTGTATATACTATAGCGCCTAAACAAGCATTAGAAAAAAGAGAGAGTTTTCCTTTTTCTCACTTTTGTTCTTACTGTAGTGCAAACAAACGACTTATGTATAGAAATTATCCACTTTATCACCCTTTACCTAAGCGAATTTTACAAATATAATGTATATTTAAAAACAAATGGCACATCATAAACTTTGACACACTGAATATGGCAATTTTTGTGCATTTAAAAAATGATCATATTAGACAAGACTTTGGGTTAAAAAAAAGTGACAACCCAAATAATTGTCATGCTTGCTACAGTACTCCTTTCTATTAATGGGGCAGCATAATTCCTGCACCAGTGGCTTCTTACAGTATTAGCACTTGCTCCAGTTCACATTTTAACCAATGTGTGCAATAATAAGCTTTAATTAGAGAGTATATAAGCAAATCAGTGTAACCTTGGCTTTTATCTGTCAAGTAGCAGGCAAAAGCGGTCAATAGTATTTACATGGATAGTGAAATGTATGGAATTGTGAATTTAAATTGTATGAAATTTAAGATCCAAATTCGTACTGTACATATATCAGATGTCCAACAAATTTGGATCTCCAATGGTAGCTGGTATCTACTCCATCTGCCATGACAGACAATCCACCACTGATTAAACCATACATCTGATGTCAGCATGTTGCTGTGTGTCAGATTGTTTCTTTTAATTTTTGGTACCATTTTTTAAAATCCCTGGTTGTTTTTAGGTATTTACAATAATTAATTACTGATTAATAATAATGTCCATATATTATATGCACTGTTTTTCTTTAGACAACATGTCATATGTTATTAGTGTATTTTCCTTGGACTTGCACTTCTCTCGGGCTCATCATTTCTCCTCCTTGGCTTTGAGCTGTGGTGGTCTGGGTCACGATATCCTGTCAGGTCATATAATGCTTAAGAAAGCAGAAAAAGGAAGAGGTTAATCGTTTTGGCAGTTCACAGAAACCTTTGGCATAAACAACACAATTCAAGCTCCCCTACACCTGAAATAGACAAAGATGTTTCGTACTCGCACAATTTTTTCTTCCCGATCTCACTCTCTTTTCTCCTATTTTTGTCTATTCGTGCAGAGCTTTAGTTTGCACCCATCTACAGGTTTACTTTGTATATATTCCTATACAGTACTGTTATGGTGTAACACTTATTTAAATGTCAAGTGGTCTATACCAGTACTTGATGTAGAATGGCTCTGCTCTAAAACATGATTGCTTAAGAGTTAATGAACCTACGTGAGGAAATGTTTGTCCCTGAGCAATGAATGAGTAATGAGGCATCAGGGTCAGGACAGTCTTCCACTGTTTCTTTATAACTGCTATATGCTGTATAAACTCTGGCAATCATGAGATTTTCTTTCCTAAATTATTTACACATCCATCTTGTTAAAGAGTGCATCTGAATTAATTAATAATAGACAAATGTTTTTTGTTTTAAAACAATTCTAATCCCCTTAATTAACAATTACTATACCAAATCAGTGGTATTGTGTTTTAATATGATTATATTTTGATGCCCCCATGTGGTTACAGTGATAATAGCAGTCATACTTACTGCATGTCTCTTTCCAAGTACCTTCTGAAGTTTCCATACTGCATCAGCTCAACAGTGCTTCAGATTCTATTACTCTGTCCTGGCCTCAACCTGACCGACCCAATGGAGACATCTTGGAATACCAAATCAGATACTATGACAAGGTCTAATTTACCTCATCTACATTATATTTTACCCTCATAACAGTGTCTTAATGCTATAAAATTTCATTTCTTTGAAAGACCTCAGTGAATATAACAGATGTTTGGACTGTTTAGCCATGTTGAGACTTATTAGTCAGGTCAAGACATTATAAGAAATTGTTATCCTTAAATTATCACTTTCCAAAGCTTGTATTAATAATGAGCAACAATGGGCTCCTGCAAGTAGTGAATAAGGAGCTTGAAATCCTTATAAATTAATGACAGCCCAAGAATGTCTTAAAAGTAAAAGCATTTTGCAAGAAAATGTGTTAATGTTTTTAAAACATGAGAGACTCTTAGCTGGCTAGAAAAAGCACCTGAATTCTGTGATATTGGATACCAAAGTGGGTGCTACTACAGTAGGGAATGACTTACAGTAGTAGGATGTCCAAACATTTGCACTTTCCACAATTACCTTTTTGCTTTTTTTGAATATATAAAATAAGTATGCATTAACATTTGCAACTAATATTCTTTTAAAATGATTTAAATTCTATTCATAATAAAATATGTAATTTTGCAAAGGGATGTCCACACTATAAATATTAGCTGCCCATATTTAGAGCAAAACTATTGTGTTTGTGATCTTTTGTATAAATCAGGATTAATCCAAGAGCACTAAACCAATACCCCTCTCTCTCTGCAGAGCTCTGATGAGAGCAGTGCAAACAGTGTGTTTACCGAGACCAACACAGTGACCGTGGCTGCTTTGAGCCCAGGCTCCATTTACGCCTTCCAGATCCGAGCTCGCAATGAGAGAGGCTATGGCCCTTACAGCAATTCAGTTTACTTCAGCACTCTGGCAATGGGTACACATTACAAAGTCTTCCACCTACTTTTGACCTTTCATACAAGCGATCTATCACTTTGGAGGCCTGTTTTAAGATGTCATCGGTATAACATAGTTATCTGTTTCTTTCTAATATTCCATCATCATGGTTTGTACCAATAATCTGTCACTATAGAGAGAAATCTTTGAACATTTCTCAGATATTCTCTTACCCTACAAAAACATGACAGTAGGTGATTTTTTTAAATAATACATTGGCTATAAAGTTTGTGACTTTCACTATGCATCCCAATCCCATACCATCCAAGGTCTATTCCTGTCCTACTCCCATTGTTCCTACTATAGGCTTATGGACGAAGATGACTGAATACAGCTTTTTATGCATAAGACATACATTTTTAAAATTATAAGTACTGTAATTTCCTCATGGCTCTGATTTAGTTCTGTACTTCACATGAAGCAACATTTTAACCCTATTACAGTATCTAAGCAATCAGAAGGTCGTGTTTATAGATGATATGGCTTAGATCTCATTTAGAGCATTCATGCAGTCTGTTAAATTTTTTTCATTGCTGTTTTTGTCACTCTAGAAGAGCGGTCAAGGCAAATTCAGAGCCATCTGCCTTTGTTGGTCGGGTCTGTGATGGGTGGAGCTGCATTTCTATTAGTCGTGTCAGCAGTCATCATCATGTTTGTCTTTAGGACGTAAGTCTAAACTGAAGTTTTTCAATATCTCTCAATAATCAACTGTATTGAGTATTTATAATACGTAGGTAATAATATGGTTTAATGTTGAGAAAAAGTATATATTTTTTTAATTGTATTCTTACTTCAACAGGAAAAGGAGAGAGAGCCATTACAGTGACAGACTTCAGAGATATATTAGCAACCGAGGTAAGTGTAGCGGCACGGTGGTGTAGTTGTTAGCACTGTCGCCTTGCACCTTCAGGATCCAGACTCAGATTCCCAGCCAGACTCGATTCCCATCTCTGTGGGTTTACTCTGGGTACACTGGTTTCCTCCCACAGTCCAAAGACATGTAGGTTAGGTTGATTGTCATTCCCAAATTTCCTGTTGTGTGTGAATGAGTGTGTGTTGCCTGCGATGGATTGACAATTAGCAACTGAGGTGAGTGTGTCGGCACGGTGGTGTCGTTGTTAGCACAATCGCCATGCACCTCTAGGGTCTGGGTTCGATTCCCACCACAGGGTCCATGTGCATGGAGTTTGCATGTTCTCCCCGTTCTTGGTGGGTTTCCTCCGGGTACTTCCGTTTCCTCCCACAGTCCAAATACATGTACTGTAGGTTAGGTTGATTGGGGTTCCCAAGTTGCCCCTATTGTGTGTGTGTTCTGAGATGATTTGGCTCTCTGTCCTCGTGCCCTAAGCCTCCTGGAATAGGCTCCAGGTCCCCGTGACCCTGAATACAGGATAAAGCGGTATAGAAGATGAGTAAGTGAGTGTATTCTTACTTCAACAGTAAAAGGAGAGAGAGCCATTACAGTGGCATACTTTAGAGAAATATTAGCAACCGAGGGGATTTGGCGACACGGTGGTGTAGTTGCACTGTCGTCTCGCACCTCTAGGGTCCGGGTTCAAAGTGCATGAAGTTTTCATGTTCTCCCTGTGCTTGGTGGGCTTACTCTGGGTACTCCGGTTTCCTCCCACTGTCCAAAGGTATGCAGATTAGGCTAATTGGCATTTCCAATTTGCCTGTAGTGTGTAAATGTTATCGTAAGTCCTACCACAGTTGTGAAAATGGGAATAAATTAAATGGTCACAATTGACTTCCACAGTCCCTAAAAAGGTTTACGGATGGAGGTGTGAGTGTGTTTGTGTGTGGATGCTTTATATTCTTTCAGGTCTAATGTAAAACATCACAAAAAACTTTTTCTTTTAGCACAACATGATATTTGCATTTTTGGAGCATTTGTGTTCAGCTTAAATTATGATGTTTTTAAATGCATATTTCACAAAATATTAACATATCAAAAGGTACAGAATTATATATTCTAATTCAATGTTCTGAGTAGGTATATAAATCTTTAGCTGCACGTTAATTTGTCTTGTTTGACAGATAAATAGGTGTGTCTGGTGCTATAAGTATAAGCACATATTTTCCAAGTGTTTGCTGCTGCATCTGTATGATGCTTGTGTTGATGTTGTGTGTTCCAGAGGTCACATTTATGAGCTGCTATTTTAAGCAATGAAAAATTAACATTGGCTTTGTGTTTTCATGTGTTTAGCCGGGGTGAAATATTATGTGGATCCTTCCACTTATGAGGATCCGAGTGAGGCAGTCAAAGAATTTGCCAGAGAAATTGACCCTGCTCACCTGAAGATTGAAGAAGTCATTGGTGCTGGTGAGTAAACAGATAGGGGTTTACCTGGGTGCTGATATGTGCCACATTGTGGAACCGATAGTCATATGCCTGTGATTAAAAATAAAAATAAAAATAAATAATAATAATAATAATAATAATAATAATAATAATAATAATAATAATAATAATAATGTCAATTATTCTCCCTATGATTAGTAGGTTTCCTCCAGGGAATCCGGTTTCTGTCTAATGTCAGATTCATTATTAAAAAGTTCCTTGTTATTAGAATGAGAAAAAAATCTTCCTAAATTCTGGGTTTAAAGAAGGGCAGAAAGTATTGATGTGTTATTCTTAAACTGAGTCAGATACGTTGCATTTTTCCATTGACTTTATTTAGATGACATTTTTTTACTGCAGGTTATTATTTAGCACCACAGAGCTGCTTTGAAAAATACAATCAAAAATAGTTTATGCCCAGTACCCACTTGTATATATGCTACGAAACACTACAGTTTAAAAATCGCAGCTTGGTGCAGCAACAACTACATCAGAATAATAAGGCACTGAGAGCAGAAAACTAAATATGCCAATCGTTTAGTACGATAAGGCCACAGGTAATGCAGTTACGTAGCCCTTAAAGCTTAGAGCGTTTTAGTCAATATCTGTACTACTATTTTTTTTTTTTATTAATATAGTGTATATAGTGTTCCGGATTGTGCAGTATATAGTGACATAATTTTTTTCAGCACAAAATAGGCAATATAATGTACTGAATTTTAGTTCATTTTAACCAACTTTCCCAAACGCGGAAAAATTAAGACCAGTCTGAAGCCCACCCGTTAACACACACCAGAAAGCCCTTAACAGAAGTACTTTTTTTCAAATCATCATTGACCTATGCTGAGTTGCTAGTATGTATCTGTGCCACTGTGACCAACAGAAGCAACCGCAGATGCCCCTACTGGCTTGTCATCATGATCCATAGAAATTCTTGAAAATGGTAACTTGGCTTCAAGGTGAAATTAAAATAGGCCAGCAGTAGAAGTCACCATTTGCTTTTGAAAATGTAGTGCAATTGAAGTGCATATTGAGAATTACAATACATTTGTCAAAAATATCCTGAGGAGAAAAGAAGCGAGAGAGAGAGAGAGAGAGAGACTAAAGAAGAGCTAGTGTGTAATTGGATATGAACTAACAGTGACTAACTTTGACACATATTGTAGATTATGTACGAAAATGAAAATGTGAAGCTGCCACAGATAACCAGCAGGCCTGTGGGAGACAAGTCCAGCGTTAATAGGAAAAGGAAGTGAATATTAATGAAAATAATGTGACAAGAAATAAAATGGAAATATGGAAGGTTTCAGGAAGAAGGATATCATGAAGTATATAAAACTGCAAAATTTTAAATAATGAAAATAGAGTGAGTACATATTTTTATTTAGTGTTATTCACCATATATGCTGTTTGTAATGTTAATCCAGTGTCATTCTTTTTTTTTTCTTTATATCTGTTTTGTCACATTAGCTGTATAGGTTTGCTGCATTCTGCAGTATCATATCTTTATGTTTCCCCCCTCTCTCTCTTTCTAGCTCAATTTGGTGAGGTATCCAGGGGCAGATACAGACCTTTGGGTCGTAGAGAAGTGCTAGTAGTGGTGAAGACTCTGAGATGGGGAGTCACAGACCGTGAGAGAGGGATGTTCCTCAGTGAAGCTGGAATCCTGGGCCAGTTTGATCACCCCAATGTGCTGAAACTTGAGGGTGTGATCACACACACTCCTCCTGAGCGCATCATTCTGGAGTTTATGGAGAATGGCCCCCTTGATGCCTTCCTCAGGGTGAGATGCTTATTACCACAGTAGATCATACTGTAAATTAAACATGAGCTTACACATCTGATCACATCTCATTTCTATTGTATAAGTGATATCTCTGTGGTCATTATTTCTCTTGCTCACATGTTCCAGGAAAATGAGGATCAATTCAGTGTGTTGCAGCTGGTCGGTATGGTAAGAGGCATCGGAGCAGGAATGTGTTACCTTTCTGAGAGGAACTTTGTGCATCGTGACCTTGCAGCTCGAAACATTCTGGTGAACTCAAACCTGGTTTGTAAGGTCTCAGACTTCGGTCTGTCACGACTCATGAAGGACTTGGACCACAATATGCCCACCTACACTGCATCACTGGTGTGTCCTAGAAAACTGAACTGAGTCATATGGACAAAAATGTTAAATTTGGTAAAAAAGGAAATTTTGTCAGAATTTTGTCACTTTAGTCAGATTAGTCATACATTTGTGTCTGTATTTATATCAGTATTTTATATTATGTTTTGTAAACATTAGGCCACATTTAAATTAAATTAGATTAAATTAAATTAGATTAGATTGGATTAGATTAGATGTACAATCTTTTTTGTCATTGTACAGCCATAAACAGCACCTAACCAGAAGTGAATAAGTGGCCTATTTACAATAAATAAATACAATGGGATTATACAAACAGAAGATGCATTTGGTATTTGGTAATAGAGTTATTTTATATATATATATATATATATATATATATATATATATATATATATATATATATATATATATATATATATATATAATAACACATGTATTTATATATATATATATAAATACATGTGTGAGTTTTTATTTGTACAGTAAATATAGAATATGGATGGAATAATGGAATAATTAGTAGTGCAAAGATGAGCATAATTATTGATAGTGCAAAGATGCATAGTGGTAAAATATATATTTTTAAAATAATTAATTAATTCATTCAGTCATTCATTCATTCATACATTTATTCATTTACAGTCGTGGCCAAAAGTATTGAGATAAAAGGTTTTTTTTTTTTAAGACATTCTTATCATTTTTAAATTAGACATCTTTGCACATGTAGACACCATATTTTCATAAACTATAAACTACCAAACTTTTTTCATTCCTTTTCCTCAGGGTTGTAAAATACCTATAAGGTGGACAGCTCCTGAGGCTTTCCAGCATCGCAAGTTCAGCTCAGCTAGTGATGTCTGGAGCTTTGGGATCCTCATGTGGGAAGTAATGTCATATGGAGAACGGCCCTATTGGGACATGAGCAACCAAGAAGTAAGGCTTGTGTTTTGTGTCTGTCAGGCCTTATAGATCTTTTTGTAAAGAACAGACAGTAGTCTGAGAAGAAAATTATAAATTGATTCATGGTTTTTATGGTCATAATTATAATTAACAACATATAGCAATGTAATTAACAACATATAGCATATGTGTGTAAATTAAAAATTATTTGCACCCCAGCTATATTAAAACTTATGTTGGCCTCGTTCTCTTATCAGCGTTCCTGTTCAGTCTTCTGTGTATGCTTACTGTGTTTGTGTGCGTTGGGAGTGAATACTGAGATGCATAGTGTCACCAACAGCCTCCAGCCAAAATCATGGCATCTGACTGAAGCAGTATTATTTATTATTCATATTATTATGTGACATGTGTACAGTATCTATTTTTAGAACAATTGTGGTACTAAGTTTACCTTTGTGTGGAATGCTTTCTTTGCACAAATATTTTCCATACAGAAAAGTACAAGTGGGTGACACAAGAGTCAATCTAATTTTGTTTTAAATAAAATCCAGCAAAAATCCAGCATGTGTGCCCACACTCAATAAAGTCATCCCTACTGGTTCACTGACAAACAACAGAGGAAATGCCAAATGACATATGTCACTAGTACTTACCTACAGTTTATTTAATTTATTTCTTGATTTCTCTGTCTTTAGGTAATGAAGGCAGTGATTGATCAGTATCGCCTTCCCGCTCCTAGCAGTTGTCCTCCTGCTCTGCATGCTCTGATGCTGCAGTGTTGGCAGGCTGCTAGACAGGATCGACCCAGATTTGACTCTCTTCTCTCGTCACTGGACCGCCTCATACGTCACCCTGCATCCCTGAAAGCAGAATATGCTCGGTATGACAAGATCCGCAAACTGCATCTACCATCAGAAATATAAGGGGTATCAAAAAGCTTTGAGGTTTCAAGTCCAGTCACTCTTGCCATACAGGTTAGTTCTCCCTCAGACACCTTAAATCCTGGCAGTAAAATTGGCTATTTATGATCTGGCCCCTGGGGATGAATTCTCGATGCACAATGCGGCGGGTGTTGAAAAAGATGATGGGCATGCAGTTGGTTGAGCTGCGGACCTCAAATTAAAATTTTAATTTTATTTATCACATACACAGTCATACATAGTACGATATGCAGTGAAATGCTTACACGACCGCCGTGACCTAAAAAAATAAATAAATAAAAATTAATTTAACAAGAAATATAAAAAAGGAAAAGAGGCAAGAAATAAATTATATCTTAACTATAAGAAAGTTGAACAAAATATACAAGTTTCCAAGATATAAAAAATATAAACACTGAGCTAAATCTGTACAGACAAAAATGAATTTAAATGCAAATAGTAGGTGGAATGAATTAGGTGTGCAATTGTCCTGAAGTGTGCAATTGAGCATTGTTTGTGCAATATGCGTGCAAGTGTGTGCAAATGTGCATTGTGTGTGCAAATGTGCTATGTCCATGATTGTCCGGTCTACAGTGCCTAGGGGTGTGTGCACAGATGAGTAATGTCCATGAATTTCCATTTGTGTGGAATGTTGCAAAAACGCTGAGATGATTAGTCCTGTGTGTTAATCTGGTTGAGAGACCGTATCGCCTGCAGGAAGAAGCTCCTCCTCAGTCTCTCTGTGTTGGCCTTCAGCGAGCGGAAGCGCTTTCCTGGCCGCAACAGAGAGAACAGTCCATTGTTGGGATGGCTGAGGTCCTTCACGATCTTCCTGGCCGTGGTCTAGCACCGCTTGCTGTAGATCGAGTGCAGATTAGGGAGCTCGGTGTGGATGGTGCGCTCAGCTGAACGCACGACCCTCTGTAGAGCTCGTCTGTCCTGCATGGTGCTGTTCCCGAACTAGGTTAAGATGTTTCCCGTCAGGATGATCTTTATGGTGCATGAGTAGAAGTTCCTGAGCACCTTGGAGGGCAGTCTAAAGTCTCTCAGGCGTGGTAGAGATGCTGCCCGGACCTTTTTCACCACGGTGTTGATGTGGCAGGATCATGTCAGGTCCTGTGAACACCGAGGTATCGGAAGTTGTCCACTTTCTCCACTGGGCTCCTGTTGATGACGGGGGTCTGGTAGTTCCTCTCTTGCTTTGTGCTAAAGTCCACTATCAACTCATTTGTCTTGCTGACGTTCAGGAGGAGATTGTTCCTCTGGCACCAGTTTTCCAGATTTCCAACCTCCTCCAGGTAGGCTGTCTCGTCATTGTCAGAGATCAGGCCCACCACGACAGTGTCATCAGCAAACTTAATGATGGTGGTAAAGTTTGAGTGGCCAGGCAGCAGGGGGCTCAGAACACAACCCTGGGGGGCTCCAGTGCTAAAAGTAAGTGAGGCTGAGACTTGTCCACCCATCCTTACTGCCTGTGGTCTGCCAGTTAGGAAGTTGGAGATCCACTGACACAGTGATGAGCTGAGTCCCAGGTGCTCCAGCTTGGTGGTGAGTGTGGAGGGAATTATGGTATTATAAGCAGAGATGTAGTCGATAAAGAGCATTTTAACATAATTCTCTTTCCGAGTGTCCAGGTGAGTGTGTGATGTGTGGAGGAGATGGGAGATTGCATCGTCTGTGGAGCGGTTTGGGCGGTATGCAAACTGTAGTGGGTTGAGTGTGTCCGGTAGTGAAGAAATGATGAAGTCCTTGACCAGCTGCTCAAAGCACTTCATCACTACTGAGGTAAGGTCTACAGGGCGATCATCATTGAGGGAAGCAGTCTTCGGGACAGGAACATGAAATGATGGACTCTTTGAAGCATTTGACTGAGATGAAGAGATGTTGAATATCTCAGTGAACAGGTGCTAGCTGGTCTGCGCAAGCTCTGAGAATGCGACCTGAGATGCCGTCTGGTCCTGCTGCTTTCCTGGTGTTCACTCTCTTGAAGTCTCTCCTCACCTGCCTCACCTTTTTCGGTCATGGAGATAATGGGCTCTTTCACTATAAAGACTGTTGCTTCATCTCACGGTCGTACCCATACATCCAAGTTTCGTCATAAGTAATGATTCTCGGCATAAAGGACAGGTCATCCACTGTATGCTGACAGAGTTCTTAGCGGACTTTGATGTAATCTTCCTATGTCAGCTGCCTGGGAACATTTTAAAATCACACAAGGATTGCCTGGACTGTTCCTTATGACTCATTGCTGCATCGCCGTAAAAATGCCGAAACACGTAAAAACGACTTTATGGCATTTACCCAGTTTCATGCAGAATTTCACATTCGCACTTTGCTCTATGCTGTCCATAATAAAATAGCAGACATGGTAATGCACATGGTCAGAATTGCACAGTTGTACAGCTCCCGATGTACACAAGATGATGTCTTTTGGCATGCTGATTTATTTTAAGGTCGGTGCATCCTGTGACTGTGTGTGCAGTCTTGTGTTGCCATCTGTTGGCCTGTTACAAAACTAGTCTTGAAACTTTTTGATACCATCTTGTACCAAATTCAGTCCTGAAGGGGCCAGTGACCAGCACAGTTTGTAATTCACCAACACCTAAACACATCCACTGAACCTAGTAAATAACAGACTAGTTAAATCAGCTGTGTTTGAGAAAAAGAATCACCAAACTGTGTTGGACACCGGCCCACCAGGACTGGATTTGGAGACCCCTGGTTTAGACAATATTTTTATTCTGATTAATTCCGGCTAAAGCCTTCTTTCGAATTAAATCCCTCTTAACACATTCTTTTTAAGCCCCACCCAACCCCTGCTCAGCCCCACCTCCAGAGATCTATCAACAGTGACGACAGTCAGCGAGTGGCTAAGTGCGCTGAGGATGGAACGCTACATGGATGATTTTGAGAGAGCACAGCTGGACAGCCTGGAGAGAGTGAGCTTGCTCACCATGGAGTAAGTACATGCAGCATACAATATAACCCTTAAGGCTTTAGTGGCACAACACACCAGACAAAATTCAAATCAGGCATGTTCTATAATGCTTTTATAAAAACCAACTAGTTGTCCACATTGATGCACTTTAAGAATTTAAGTAAATAGAGTACTATGCTAGACAGTGCAAAAATGTATTCAGCTTAGACTTGTACCGTATGAGGCTTCTACAGACCCACTGAGCTAAATCAAGTAGCTCTTTTTTAAAGTTGCTGTGTGTTTAACACAGATTTGACTCTTTTTTGTGCAGGAGCCAGCCACACGGCTACCTGAAACTAGGTCTATGGTTAATCAGAACTGGAACCTGAACAATCCCTGTAACTGTGTAGCCTAATCTGGAACTGTAGTCAGTCTGTAGTGAAGTAAAATGCAATACAATGCAATTAATCAGTTTTGACCACTTATTAACTGAATTTTAAATACTTGTAAAAGTAATCAAACAGAATTAAAACCTTGTTTTCAGTTACCCAGGTTGTTTTCAATGAATCAAAGCCAGAGCAATTTGTGTAAAGCCTCTTGTCACTCATATTTCATCATTCATTGGCATACAGTACCTATGACTGTTATTAGAGAACAGTGGTGTGAACCTGCGTGAGACTGTCACAGTAAAGGTATTATCAATCTTCAGATAAATGGCCACTCAGATTTGGTTGTACATGAAGTATCAACTGGAGGTCCAATAGGAATACAAACCAACACACCAAGTAAGAAATACAGCAAGTGGAACAACGCTGTTGTCCCCTGTGTTAACATCCACTACATCATATTTCTGTGTAACTGAACACTCAGACAGAAGCTTTTAGAACTCTTCAGACAGTCCGGACATGCTCTCATCCTAGCTTAAATTGTGACTATGGCGCATTTTTGATAGACAACTTGGTTTGGGACAGGAGGCCTGCATCACCCTTTATTGGCTAAGTCCAAAGTGTGATAACAGCTTTCATCTTTGGCCTGGCAGTTTCACACCCATTCACACCTCCAGAATGCAATGAGTTTATTGTGAGCTTAACGAAGTTTGTACATTGGTGTGAATCACACGTTGTGTGTGACTCTGTAATTGCCAGAGAATGTGCCACCACTTTTTATTCTTTAGATGTGTGGCCAAACGATCTGTTGTTATAATTTTACACACTCTCTATGAACAGGGTTAAAGCATATTCACTGTATATACAGTACAGTACATTAACTTTAGCACTAAGTTAAACGACTGAGGAGAACATTGTTCTTCATGACCAAGAATTACTTTTCTCTCATATTAAAAGATTTGTGAAAAAATTTATATACAATCACCAGACACTTCATTAAGTACACCTGTTCAGCTGCTTGTTATTGCAAAGGGGTTAAAAGGTTGAGGTTTAAACCAAGCATCAGAATCAGTAACAGTTGTCAGAGGAGAATGGTCAGACTGGTTTGAGCTGATAGAAAGGTGCAAGTAACTTTAATAGCATCTCATTACAACTGAGGTATGCTGAAGAGCTTATTTCAATGCACAACATATGAAGCAGATGAACTACAGCAGGAGAAGCCCACACCAGGTGCCACCCATGTAAGCTGAGAACATGTACTGTAACTGAGGCTTTAAATTGCATGGGCTCACCAAAATTGGACAATAGAAGATTAGTAAAACAATGGCACAGCATTTAGCACAAATAACATGAAAGCATCGATCTGTCATTCCTTGTATTAACAGTTCAGGGTAGTGGTCATGGTGTAATGGTTTGGGGGATATTTTCTTGCCAAACTTTAGGCCACTTAGTACCAATTGAGCATTGGCTAAATGCCAGTTAAAGTCATCTCAAAGTGTTTAATTTAACGTGACAATGAGTTTACTGAACTCAAATGGCCTCCACAGTCACCAGATTTCAATTCAGCAACTGTATCATACCATCATTCCTAGACCATAATCTCTAAAGAATGTTACACTCACCCGGTTGAATCTATGAATTTAAGAATAAGAATTAATTCAGCTCTTAAGGCAAAAGCAGGTACAAGCCTGTACTAACATGATTTCATTCGGTCAGCATTTGCTTTGATTACAGCACACAATGTGCTAGCCAGGTCATTTGTGAAAATGATTCCTCGTGAAGCAGTTTTCACAATTTTAATTCTGAATTATGTCTGTGACATGGGGGGGGGGGTACTCTTTAATGTGATAAACTGGTTATTCAGTACATTCAGGTCATCAACTGACTTAATCAATTTTACTGCCACATACTGTAACATTGCTGAGCCTAGACCTGACCAACTGAAACATCTCCATATCATAACACTGCACTCAGAGGCCTGTATAGTGGGCACTATGCATGATGAGTACATTGCATCATGCATTTCTTCTTTTACTCTGATGCTCTCAATCTGAACTCATCGGACCACATGCCATTTTTCTATTGCTCCTTAGCAAACTAAAGCTTTTTCTGATTTTTCTTACTGACAAGAGATGTTTTTAGTCCAAATCTTGTGCATTTTCATCACATTGTGTGCGTATGGAAATGCTCTTACTTTCACTACTTTGCCCACAGCTGTGTTTTTTACCCTGCAACATCAAGTGTTTAGGTGATCTTCATTCATGTTTTTCTTAAGACCACACAGCTTTTTAGTCCCTAACCCTTAACTTCTCTTTACATTGTGAGTGTGAAATTTTACTAAGCACTTACAAGTGATATTACCTCCTACCACACTCATTCAAAATGTTTTTCCAACAAAACATTTTTTCCACAAAATTGATGTTTCAGTGCTATCCTACCAGGTTTTGTTGAAGGGTTTTAAGCCAAGTTCCAGTATCTAATTTTAAATCTAATTAGTTGTTTCTTTGCTTGATGCAGCCCAATAATTTGACCCATCTGAAATTATTGCTTTTTTGCCAGGCAGTCTGTTTCCATATGTAATGTACAGTACAATTGTGTAATGGGTTGATCATTCCCAGTTCTGTAGCTGATCTTTCATTCTTAAAACCATCTTCTTTAAGAACCACACATTGGGGAGCAGCATTTTAACAACCCTGTTTGCTTAATCTGAAAAAGCAAATTGCTTGTAAGCAATTTTATGTCATAATGGCAATTTGCAGGACAAAATTCAAGCCAGCAGGAAAGGAAACGTGCAGGCAACTATAAATATTTTTAATCACAACCTATGCAAGACAGATCAAATTATAACATTTCATTTAGTGATTTTTTATGCATGTTCACTTACCTTGTGCTTTTTCTCATTGGCCATTTCATCAGATACCTCAGGACCACCAGGGTCCAGATATTATTTGGATCATTCTCTTCACAGCAGTGAGACTCACTTTGTGGTGTGTGGGTGCATGTGTGTATGAGTGTATCAGTCACAGCAGTGTTGCTGAAATTATAAAAAACTGTGTGCACTTCCTGAACCTTGTTGGTGCATGTAAACAAATTATGCATTCCAGTACCTGTGAAACTGTAGATAAGATAAACAGTGTTTTTTTTTTACTGAATAAACCTGATCTCTCTTTTTTTTCATTTTACCTTGTTGTAGTAAATGCTGAACACAATGCTGTACCAATAATGTCCTCTATTATTCTCTTTTCCTATCTTCTACGCTTATTCATTGTCTGTATGTTTCAGGGATGTGCAAGCTTTGGGGGTAAATCTGTTGGGCCATCAACGGAAGATTGTGAATGCAGCTCAACAGCTCAGGACTTATCTCACTCAGGGACAGGTGGAGGTGTAGAGGAGTAGAGGATTTTTTCCCTTCTTTCTAAAACACAGATGTCCAGTCCATCATACACAGCAGCCCAAGCCCTACAGCACAGGGAGATTCAAAGGACTAAGTGTAATGGCATGATAATGTCATATTATATTATTTATTTGCTCCTCAATCTGCTTGTTTAGGTGCCTACACTGCTCTCTTTTATCTTGATTGTTCGTTTTTGTCTGCCTTTTTTTTCGAAATACCCCCCACACAAACACACACACTCAAATTACCATTCTCCATTAATGCATATCGTATAAAAAAGCAGTGAAAGTTTAACAAAAATAAAGTCAGTCTTCACTATAGTCAACTGCAATGACAGTCGATGATATTGTTTGTCACGAGTCCAGTTAGAACTTTTAATACGAATTTGAACCTTTGTACACTTTATTCAAGGGCTTTATGTCTCTAATGATTATGCACCCTACATACATAAGGCTGTTCATTAGTATTTCATTAACCAAATCTCATAAATTTGTTTTGAATTAAGGAACACTTACATCTGTGCAGGACAGTGAAATGAAGATGGTACAGCTTCTATGATTTTATTCAGTTGCTTTGAACTAATTAATTTCAAGGACCAATCAGAAAAATTAATAAGAAAAGAAAAGATAATTTATGTCCCTTCTAAACAGCAAATAACCAATTTTTAACAACATACTAAAACCCTTTTAGTTTTACCCACTTTGCAATTTCTTAGTCAAACATTAAGTATTTATCTTTGTACATGATTACATTGCAATTTTTTTTGCGGTGATTTTTTTTCCAAATATAATTGAAATCGCTTAGAAACCAGCTTTTTCTTACGGTATATTAAATAACATGTGCAGGTCACTGCTGGCTCCAATTTCATAGGCAAAGGAATGCCAGTACTATCCACAAAACATCTAAGCTTTTTGTCCAAGTGACCCGCTACGAAATGAAGGCATACACTGCTGGTTCATTCATTTTATGTGCATGATGGTCAGATTCAGGCACTGTTAGCACTAATATAACATTTGGGTCACTTGCACAAAAGAACACAGGAAGCATCACATATGTGCTAAAATCAGCATTAAGACTTGATGGTATTAGGGAATGACATATTTTTGTATTTTTACTATGATTTTTTTTTTTGCCTGTACTTATATTGCTTACTTTTATGGTGTAAACTAAGTTACATTGCTGTAATATTTTTGCATCAATAAACAGAGCGAGCATAATGTCCTTCCCTGATTATGTATTTCAGAAATATTTGTAAAAAAATGCTACTAGATAGAAACAGAATGATGAATATAATTTGCAATAAACTACAGTATATGTTTGTACCCAACATAGGTTTTTTTGTAATATATGATTAAAATCAGAGAAAGACTTTATGCTCACCCTGTATTATAAGAAGGCCCTTATTTGTGCACTCATATTGTACACTGATTTTTGTATTTTTAATTTTTTTTTACATTCACATTGAAAGGTAAGATCTCAGTGTTAGTCATAGACTCACGGTCTAAAACAAACGCTGTACATTTTTCAGACACTATATCGTCATCTGTCACTTTGTCACTCTATCATAGGATTCATAAACAATTTCAGCCACATTAAGTGGAGCTTCAGTGGAACTTAATCAAGACCACAATAGACAGATAATCAAGTTTAGTGTCCTTGAGTAGCGTGTATTTTGCTAGTAGAGAGCAAGCCTCTGCATTCCACTGTACAGAGTAGTTATTAGAAGTTGTTTCATAAATCATGTTTTTTTGTAACATACATTATGTTATATCAAAAGTTTAGCACAAGTGCACTTATTTAGCTCTTTGCAATAGGTTTGCTGTAGCACACATGTAACTATTTCAGTGGAGAGTTAAAGTATTGGTTTCACTCGTTTTAACTGATTATTTAATTAACTAGAATTATTAGAATTGAACCAAATGAATTATAATGCATAAGATTTAGCTTTGCAGTGGGGTACAATGTTCATCTGCTAAGATTATTTCATTCGCCACATTTTTGTTCCCCTGTACAATGCTGTGTGTTGCTACCAGTAAGGTCTACTGACATTCTATATATATGCCTTTTTTCAAGACATGACAGTTGGCCATTTTTATTTCTTTTATCTGGACCAGCATAAATTATCCCATGTTTTAATACAAATTATATTATTGAAACAAACTTGAATCTTTGAAATACTTTTAGGAATTTTTAAGTTATGTCTCCTTTTGTGCACTTGAACTGGCATGGACTCCAAAGGTTTGTGCAGAATCAATGCAATTTCTAATCAAATCCGTCAGATTATCATGTCAGAAGGCATGCTTCAAAAGAAAAGATGAGGCATGAGTAAAATCTGACATTTTCTAGAAACCAGTCTTCACCAAAACATCAATGTCAAAAATTTGCTTGTTTATGCTGGTCCTGATGTAAGAAATAAATCAGCATATGCATGAATATGCTTCCTAAAAGCCACTGACACCCTTGTGCTCAATGGACCATTGGATCAAGTACACAATGTCCATGTCTGTGGCCCTTATCTTACTCATATAACTTGCAAACTCATCAGTTCAGCAGCAGCATACTGTAACTTGATGCATGCAGGCCGGAAGGAACAAAGGATTCTGAAATATTATTGATAAAAGAGTGACTATGCTGTAACATATATTTAGTTTTCACACACCAACATAATTTGTTTATCATAGTATATGAAAAAAGCTCATGAATTTATACTTCTATGTCCTCTGTGTTCTAGTTGTTCAGACTTGAAGGTTTTCTGCAAGTCTAAAAAGAAGGGAAATATTCCCCATTAGATCTTTGTACACTAGCACTGGCTTAAAAACCCAAGTGGCACTTGAATTTTTAATTAATTTATTTATTTTTTAAAGGCTCATTTAGAGTTAGAGAGAGAGAGAGAGAGAGAGTAAACCATGTAATATGTTCTCAATAACAGTGCCACTCATTTGCTTAAAACTATTCATATAATGGTACAAATACAAAATCATAAGTGTACAGTTTAATTTTTATTTAATAACATTGCTCCCCCACAAGAAAGGAAGAATAAAATTGAATGAATGTTTTCATGAGTGAATATTTAGAATTTAGAATTTAGTAAAAAGAAACTTTAAAACAGTAAATAGTTATGGTATAGAGCGATAAAAGACAAGCGATAGGAGACAAGTCATTTAATACATTTAAAAAAAGACATAGTGCATAACTGCATTATATGTTAGATCTGATTAAAGATGCTGATTAAACAGCATTAGTTGCCTCATAGCATAGTCTGTTCCAGACCTCACCCAAACCCCAAGCTCTTCCTTGTCCCTTTTACCTGAGAAACATTACATATGATTATATGATCATTAGGGTGAGCTCCCAGAGCCATTCCATTCTGCATGTAAAATCACACTACAACATTGTACACATCAAACAAGCCAACGGGTATATTTTAAGTCAAGAGACTTCTCAACAAAGAAAGAGAAAAGGACAATTGTTTTTGTGCACACTTGTGTCTTGTCAGTGAGTGAGAGTTTTCACAGGTGCACCTGAGTTTGTATAATTTGTTACTGTTTACCAATATTACACTACTGTGAGAATTTCTAAAAATAAATAAATGAATAAATAAAATATTTTTATTTATATATATTAAAATACTGGTCCAATGTTTAATGCAATAAAAATCTGTATGGCACCAGGATGTTGGTAGCAGATACTTTTGGCTGTTGTGGATTGTGTGGTCGTGATTGGACTTGTTTGGCCAGTGCCTTCCAAGGATGTTTGAACGGAATGGGATCTGAAGAATTTGGAGGCCAAATTGGCAGTATTGGGCCCTGTGCATGCTGGGATGTGGTGCTCTGGGTGTTCTGGCACCTTTTTCTGTTAGATCCAACTGGTGAGCCTTGGGTCGTCATGGTCCTGTTATCAGTTTACTGGTGTGTAATTGAAAATTAATGTTAATATGTTAATGGTATGTGTGTGTATCTTATGGCTGATCTGTATATATCAACTTTCCAGGCTAAAATCTAATCATATCTTCAAAACTACATATTATCATTATATAATCAAAACTACATATCTTATCTAAATATTGTAGGAAAGCAAACCTGAAGAAGTCTGTATTATAGTGAATATAACAGTATACATTTAAATAAATGAAAAAAACTATAGCAAATAAGCAACATATTTATTTACACTGAATTAATTAGCTTATAGTAAACTTTATTTACTAACCATCAGGAACATGTCTTTTCATGACCCAACATTCTTGCTACTGTCATGTAATGCCCTGTTCCCATAAAACACTGCAGGTCAGCAGATAGCTCCTGTTCTGTCTTAGTCAGCTACAGATTGAGAGATCTGATCAGTATCCAGCATGAGATCTTAAACCACTATATGGGTGAAAACACAAACAGCTATTCTAAAATGGGGTCATTGCCTAAAAGTGGAAATGCATTTCTTCTACCACTATGTCCTACAGTACAAGGCTGAAAAAATATCATTTCTTTCAGGTAATGTCCTACATATGTATAGGCTAATTGGTAGTATATTTGTAAGCATTAAGTACTGTAGTAAATTTAGTATTACTTACTTCATATAGTTTATATACTTATGTTTCCATATTATTAGGTAGACAATTATTCATTTCATTAAATGGTCAGCTGTCTCATGCATGCTAGTAAATTAGTTTATTATTATTTATTCCCTAAAATAGTTATTTAACCAAGTTCAGATTTGTAATTAATTACTTATAGTAAAGATTTGAGTCTAATCCTATGCAAAATTTACAAGAATTAAAATGACTGAAAGCATGTTTGTTAAATATTGTATTAGATAAATAACATTACAACAATAGGACCATTAATCTGCCTCCTAACACTGACCACAAAAACGTTCCAAAAAATAGTTTCTCTCTCTCTCTCTCTCTCTCTCTCTCTCTCTTTTAATGATTTAAGTTTATGAACTTCCAAGCTTGAAAACATGTTAGATAGTGATAATTATATTCAACTATTAGTTAAAGTTTTCTATGGTAAATACATTAACGACATTTTATACATACATTGTATATTTTTTTTACTTTCATGCAGTAGATTTTTGCAGAGTTTTACACATAACTGCTTAATAATATAATTCTATCACTACCACTAAAGTATCACTTCTACTATCACTTCCATTTAAAGCATAACTTTTCATTCATTTGAAGGTGAAACAGATAAACATCTCTACAGCAGTCCTGTGATTTAAACTCACAACCTTCAGGACACTAGCACAGACTGTAATATTGTAGACAGTGACTACACATATTTCTAAATAATTGGTAAAACTCTTTTAGCTACTTCCTGTTCTTTTTTTAAGTTGTATACAGCTTCACTTTTTAAGTCACTATCAAAAATGCTGAAGGTATAGTACTACAGAAAAACATGGTGAAAAGCCTTCCTGGACCAAATACCCATAATGATATAGAGGACATTGAGTGTTGCAGTACACAACAAAACCTTTACAGAGCCAAGTCTGAAACAGTCATTAGGTCGTAGTAAACACCTAGCTGACCTGGACTCAGTGCAAATACTAAAGATAGTGTTGCACAGTACCTTCTTAAGTCATTCACTCATCCTTTAAAAAGCAGTTTGCTGACCACTATTACTCATTATTCGAGCTGACTATCTCCCCGTTTGCCCTGCTGTCTCTCTTTCCCCTCATGGATCAACAAACACAAACCATTTAAGCTAATAAATGACTAAGAGACAAGAACACTTTTTGTTGCGTGTGGACATTAAAGCTACATGATGTAGGCTTCCACTATAGAGATTATCTTTGGCTCATCCCTCCAGATCCCCTTCTTCAAATAGCAACAAAACTTTTCTTAACGGCCTGAAAATATAATTAAATCTGAAGCTTGTTTTCTTCCTTGTTTCCCAACAAGCTTTCTATTGATGATTTTTTAAAAGCACCTTATTAACACCCGTATTAGCCTATACATAATTTAAACTTAAGTACAGTGGCATCCTACTGTACTAGCCTACTGTTAATACTGTATAAACTTCATATAGTAAAGCAAGTAACCTATCTGAAAAAAAGAGATTTGAAGATCCATTTTGCATGGCTGGGTGTAAAGCAGGAAATTAAAAATGATAAATAACTGTACAGTTTTTTTTTATTAAGTGTTAAATGTTTAAATGTGGAGATTGATCCTATTTGGGGGGTTTATTAAAAAATTAACTAAAGTGTGGAAATAATTTATGTATAATTTATGGGCACATCTCGGCATGCGCAAGTTATCGAAACGTGAGATGGATGGTCTAGGAGATCACGTTGGGATCCACTCTCATCAACCTAAAACAGGAATCTGAGGCTATCAAGGGCACAAGCCCACCCAAACAGGATAGTTAAATATTAGATTAATAAAAATAAAAAATAAAAAACTTTTTTTTGTTTTGTTTTCAACAGCACAGCTTTTATTGAGTTTTTATTTTATTTTATTTACACATCAATTCTAAGTTATTCTTAAACCATCAGCGAATTAAGCATATTTACTGAATAATGGATTTTTAATTGGAGCATAATAATGAACAAAATAAATGGGACACCCCATATTATTCTCGCTTAAATGTTATTAGAGCTAATAGTTAATTTTGTTTGTCATGTTAACCTGTGTAACAGCTCTAAAACACAAACAAGCTTTCAAGACTAATTCATACTGTTGAGTATAAACAAGTGCAAGACAACATAAACAGTTATTAGACTACTGTAATTCGTGGCACAAAACAATGCGAAACTTGAGTGGTGAGTCATTTACAGCAGGTGTTCTGCCAATCTATGCTACCTATCATTTTTTGCTATTTAACAGTTAGTAGTACTGGGACATGTTTTGTTCATTTTGTTGATCATGTTTTGTTGATTACACAGTGTATTTTTCATATCAGAAAATTCTACCCTTACGTTCTTTGATAAATATTTTAAGTATGAAAACATGCTCCACTAACTATTATATTCCAATTGTAAATGAATTTTTGCAATAGAGTAGCACAAATCAGTAGACTCTACTATTAATTTATGCTATGGTAGCATTTTTTGACACGACAGCAATAATTGGAAGAACACCAGATAGTTAGAACCGGAGGAGGTCACCCCTCATCTGGGCCTGAGCAAGACTGGATATACTACACTGGCCTGGAGTTTCTAGTCTTTTCTGGAAAAGAAATGTTTTAGGTTTATATGTTTAAAACTTGTAATAAATATCACCAGGGATGTGGGCTTCATAGGAGGACTGGAAATAAGAAGCTTGTCCTTGGTTTCTAAAGCTAAACTTTTCTCAAGACAATTATTTCAGGAGTTGTCAGTGGTCTTTAACATATTCACTTATTCACATATTCTACCATCTCAGTAAAATGGCTATTCAGAAGAGGGAACATGGAAACATTCTGGCACTTTCCAAGACCTAGTTTAGACATTTCTCCACCTTAACCTCCCTTCCCATAATGACCTGTAAATCTCATGCTCTTTTTCTCATATTTAATCTCACACCTTTCTCTTTATTTTACTTCTCCTTCTCTGTCACCCCTCCCCTGGACCTAAAGCACAGCCTCCATATAAATACTGGTACTGTAGCACATCACACTACTGCTTATTGTGTATTGTTGTGTCAAAGGAACTCCAGGACTTTATCTGAGTTGTTCTTCATTTTAAAAGCAATCATTTTGTGGATTTTAACATTTTACAGTGGGTAAGTTCTTAGAGTAACTTTTGGCATGTCTTTAAATTATTTATATAAGTAATGATTTATGCTTAGCAATGACAATAAAAAATATATTTAATTTTGCAAAACTTTTTGTTTGCAAAAAAAAATACTTGTAAGTAAACTGCAAACCAATTACTTTGTTTAAATTATTTTCAAAATATATGTGGAAAATGTGTTTAAATAAATTATTAATCATTAACACTTGATATAACTAATTATTTTAATTAGAAAAAAATGTTTAAACAAATTCTTTCTACATCCTATTTGTTTTATTCAGTTTTGTTTATATAGTGCTTTTCACAATGGTCATTGTCACAAAGCTGCTTTACAGAACGCAAAAGAAATGTTAAATAAGTATGAAATGTGTAAGAATTTCAAGCAAGCCAAGGGTTATGGTGGCAAAGAAAAAAAAACCTGAAATGGCTATAGGAAGGAACCTTGAGAGGAACCAGACTAAACATGGAACCCATCTTCATTTGGTTGATAACAAATAGCAGTACTGGGTGTCAGGAAGCTGGACATTCAGTACAACAGAAAAGGTGTTTTTCTCCTTTATTGGAGGCTCAGGTAAATAACAAGCATGATATGTTGAAAAAATTTTTCTGAATCGTGCACTATTTTGTCATCCTGTCAGTTACTGAAACCAGACAACTTCTCGGAAGTCCATGGCTTCGGTTCTTCCACGGTCTGCTTCAAAGCAAATAGTCAACTGTTGGAATTGCCTTAAACTCCGAGTCAAAAACAGGAAGGACTGGGATGAGGTGTTGGATGAGACATTCCTTTCCCAGTTGAAAAGGTGAAACAAACACCATTGTAATCAGTTATTCTAACAGTCTTTATAGTCTTAATAGTTATGGTTGTGTAATAACGAGAAAATTATACTGTGCATTGTAAATAAATGATGATAAGTGCATGTGCACAGAAATGCTCGCTAAACTAATAAGTACAGCGTTGGCCAAAATGTATTGAAACAAAAATTAAATGTAATGTTTAAAAACATTTTCAATTGTTTTTAAATAATGACAATAGAGATAATAAAATGTATTAGTTTATGCAGTGAAATTGCTATACAGCAATCAATATTTAGTGTAAAGTCCATTATTCCTCAAAACCTGCTGGATCTTGCTGGGCATAAAGATGAACATACGTCTGCAGTACTCTTGTGTCACCTGCTTCCTGATCAACGTGTACAGACATTTGCACCAAAAGTTTTCAATTCACTTAAGAATTTCCTAGTTCAGTCATTTTGTGTAGAAGTGAACACCCCTGCTTCAGAAAGTAAACGTCTAGCCACATATTTATTTCATTCGTTAACTAAACCAGTTAATTTTAATTAGCACAACTCTTTTTACCATTGGCTAACAGTCTTTCATGGGTTTAGTTCTGGAGAGGACCCATGCCATGGGTCCAGAAGCTAAATTGTCACATATCCAGTTTTTCACTAGTTTTTTTAGTTAAGTAGCACAACTATAATACATAACGAATGTTGTCTTAATACAGTTGAACACCAATATAAACCAGTATCACAGTTATGGTTACTTTTTTCTTATAAACCATATAAAAATCCTAACTAGTATATATTTATAATGTAATTTATTTATTATAATTTTGACAACTTATTAAACCTGACATTCATCAAGCACATGGCAAATGTCTGTTTTTTTTTTTTTTTTTGTCCATTAGAGTAAACGAAATCCCCTTGTTTTATGCAACAAAGTTGAACAATGTGGGTTGCATTAAGAAACTGCTGGATTGTTCTACAACTAATATCTTTGAAAGAGGTAAGTTGAGTTGGATGAACAGTCTTTTACTATAACATAACATACTTGTAAGTTAAAAGCCTGTAAGTGTTTTGTGTCTGTGTGTTTCAGGTGCACTAGGTGAGACTGCTTTGCACGTGGCTGTAATGAATGATAACTTTGAGGCAGCTGTGGCACTAATGGATGGAGCACCAGAGCTCATCAATGAGCCCATGACCAATGAATTTTATTATGGTAAATATACATTCTTACACTTAACCAATAAGAAATACAGAGATAGAAGCCATGAAATATTTTTGATTGTTTGCTGCCTTCTTCAAATAGGTTTAACAGCACTACATCTTGCAGTCATTAACCAGAATATTAATCTGGTTCAGGAATTAATCAACAGAGGGGCTGATGTAGTCACGCCAAGAGCGACGGGCATTTACTTCAACAAAAGAAAAGGAGGACTTTTTTATTATGGTAATTAAAAGCAAAATGTGAAAGTTTGTCTGAAAAAAAATATATGGAAATTCCAATGCACTTTACTGATCCCCAAAGGAGAAAAAATAATAAGTAGCAAAATTTCAATTTATATATAAATATTTGAGTTAAATTAATTCTAATGTTGTGTGATTTTAGGTGAGCACATCCTGGCCTTTGCCTGCTGTATTGGTAATGAAAAAATCATCTCCATGCTGATAAAGGCGGGTGCTAATATTCAGGCTCAGGACTCCCGCGGTAAGAGCAAAATATGCAAATTCATGCAATTTACAGTCCAATCCACAGAGGTTGTAATAGTTCTGAAATTGTATACTGAAAGTGCAATTACTCGTCCAAATAAATACACATTTACTTCACTTAGGTTAAAATAGAAAATTAGAACAGCAGAAATGACAGCACAGTGGCTTAGTCACAGTTGTTGGGCTTGAATCTCACTTTGAGTCTGTGTGTGTGGAGTCTGCATGCTCTCCCTGTGCTTGGTGGGGCTCCACCATCCACTCAGGTTTTCTTCCAAAGACAGATGTGCTCTGAACTACCAGAGATAGGTTTAGCCCCCCGAATAGCCCTTAACAGAATGAATAAATTGGATGAATAAAGAACAGTTGCAATGTACTTGTTTAAAAGTAATACAAATAAAATTCAGGGAACATATCTGTGTAAGTGCTGATTGTAAATCAGCACCCATTTTACCAAGGACCAAAAGGACATGGGAAAACAGAAAGACTCTCTAACAATATCCTTCTTCCCAAACTCTCAAGTGGCTAGCTAGCATGATAAAAAACGATTTAGTTGAATGTTAATCCAGCTAGCTGGCAGATGTTACAACAATCTTAACAGATATAACAAAGTAATTGCACTTTTCTTTACCACTTTTAAAAACTGCAAAAAATACAGTGTGCCATACATGTTTCATTCAACTTCCTTCACTTGTCTCATTCGCATATTTTTGGCCTTATCCAGGGAACACTATTCTGCACATTTTGGTTTTGCAGCCCAACAAAATGATTGCATGTCAAATTATGGACATGCTCCTGGCACTAGATGCTGAGCGGGAACCCACAGTGCCGTTAGACATGGTGCCGAATTACAAAGGGCTTACGACTTTGAAGCTCGCTGCAAAACAAGGCAACGTAGTGGTGAGAAATAATATACTTCAACCTTGTTTCACACACAGCTTTCTTACACACACTCTCGCTGTTCTCGTTGGTAGTACTACAAAATTATACATTTCTTTACCTGTTCATGTGTACGTTCATGCTGTTATTTAATCATTCAACCATATGGTAGGAGCACAGTGCATAAAATCATGCAGATACAGGTCAAAAGCTTGTAATGTAATGTTCACATCAAACAACAGAAAGGGGGGAAAAGTGTAATCTCAAACATATTGTAGCATGGTTGTTTTCACAGAAGTAAAAAAAACAAAAAACATCCTGTGTGTGGAGGTTCAGCATATCAAAATGCACATCAAACTCTAAATTGGATGGGCTACAGTAGAAAAAGGTCCTCTAGTGTTAGCCAAGAACAAGAATCTGAAGCTACGGTATACCAGATTGCACAGAACGGGATACCAGGTTGTCCAGTTTCAATGAGCCTGAGTCAGCTGTAGAATCAGATTGTTGGCCTTACAGGAGTGGATCCCAATTTGTTCTTCTGCTGGTGGAGACTATCCACCTCAAAATGTTATGTCTTGTACGTGCTGAGATGTTTTTTCTACCCACAGTTGTAAAGAGCGATTTTATTAGTTACTATACTCTTCCTGAAAGCTTACACCAATGCAACCATTTTTGTCTGACCTCTGTTATCAACAAGGTGTTTCCACCCACAGATCTGTCACTAGGTCTAAAAACTAGTAGTTTTTGTGCCAGTCTGTGTAAATTTTAGAAAAAGAAGATCAGCAGTTTCTCATATACCCCAACCAGATTATTGGGTACCAACAACCATGTCATGATCATCATCTCAGAGATTACACTTTTCAACAATCTCAACATTTTTTGTTTGATTCTAATAAAATAGACAGTAAATGTTTAAAGAACACAGATCATTGCCTGTAACAGGACTTACATATTAAATAGCAATGAACGATTCCATTCTTTTATCAAAACAATAGGAGCATTTTGTGCATCTAATGAGGATGAAAAATTTAATTATATGCCGGGAGCTGCCAAAAGACCAACAACAACATTATTTATATTTAAGAGATTGTACTCATTTTGATCTAAGAACAACAATATCTAAAAAATATTTATCTTGAAAAATACATTTTCACATACAGTTGCAGTCATGTAAAAACTTCCTAACACGGGAACTGATTTTGAGTGTCTATTTCCAAAAATATTGTTTATTTTGTTAATGACTTCAATAAGTATAATCATCATTTTGTAATCAGCTTCACAGTTGTATTTCTGTCAAATTAAACGAGATAGATGACCTAGCAAACTATACAAGAACAGCTGCAAGAAAACAGAAAAAAAAAACATATTTAGGAATTATTAATATACTGCGATGACTGAGGTCATGTCCTTTCTCCATCACCAGGCTTTTCAGCACATTGTGAACCGCAGACGCGTCATCCAGTGGAGCCTGGGGTATTTGAGCTCCTACCTCTATGACCTTACCGAAATAGATTCTCGCACGGACGATGTCTCTGTGCTCGAGTTTATTGTCTCCAGTCAAAACAGGAATGTAGGTGTGAAATGTGAACTGAATTTAAAAGAGAACAAATCTGCAGTATACTTGGCTTGCACTCACTTGCTTCTGAAATTCTCTCACTACTAACACCTTTTTCCAGGTTAATTCTTATAAGGTTTACATTTTATTTTTCGTACACAGCCCAGAAAAATACTAGAGTTGACTCCTGTTCAGCAGCTCATCAATCTCAAGTGGAATCTTTATGGGAAATTCTATTTCAGGTAACAAAAATATAATGTATAAAGAAGGACTATGCTTATACAATGGCACTGCTGGATTCTCAAATCTGATTTGTTTGAAAGGCTTGATTAATATTCTATAAGAGTAACAGTCAGATAGTATTGCTGGCAGATAATTAAAATTCTATTTATATTATTATGCTCATTCTAATTGTCATTTTTATTGCAAATGAATTGTGGCAGATGCTATGCAGTATAAAAACCGATAAAAAACAATGTGATAGTATCACAACAGTGATGTTCTGTGACAAAATCCTAGTGATTTGTAATAATAGATTATATAGAAATGATTTAATGATGACAGCATTTTCTCGAAAAAACATGCCTTCCTTCCTTCCTCACCCTCTTCCTTTCTCACTCCCTGTTTTTCTTCCTTCCTTCTGGTCTTACCCCAAGTGAGGGAGCTGCTCTATTATAATTGAAAGCAGGGTGCTCTACAAAAATTACTTTAAACATTGCTAAAGTATAACATGTTATATATTATAAATAAAAACTGTTACCATGTTTCTGTGGTTTAAAGGTATAAAGACATTTTAGAATGTGCAGTTATTTGACAATAATTAAGGTTGCCATGGTAACAGCCTAATAAGGATTAAAATATGTGCCACATGTACTTTACAGCAATAAAAGTATTTTTTCGCATATCACAGTTAGGTAGCTGCAGATAGCGCACAGGGTAGGTAGATTTAAGGCCTTGCTCAAGGGCTTAACAATGCCAGCTTTCCAATGGTGGGACCTTCTAATCCAGTAAGCCATAACAGTTTGAGCCATCACTGCCCGCTTTTGCCCTGTTATTATTGTCCTGTTGTGTTTTGTTCCTTATTTAATACACGCTTATCCTTCTAAAGTAGGTGCTCTGCAGTGATGCATTTGTCACGTTTTCTTTGCGTCAGTGGAAAAAATCACGCGGAACATCACATTATCTTATTACACTGATATGTCAGATATGTTGTGTTTTGTAAACATGCTGCCCACAGTGAGAGACAATGTGCTGGTCTGGTTTCATGCTGGTTTAATATCATGGGAAATGTTCTTATACAGGTTGCTGCTGTTGGTGTACCTGCTGTATATCGGGACCTTCACTTTTTGTTGTATGTTCCGCCCTCTAAAGGATCTGCCTCTGAATTACACAAAAGCACCTAATGACGCAACCATTTATATGCCGAAAACTCTAAAGGTAGATATATAGATGTGTGTGTGTGTGTGTGTGTGTGTGTGTGTGCGTGTGTGTGTGTGTGTGTGTGTGTGTGTGCGTGCGTGCGTGCGTGCGTGCGTGTGTGTGTGTGCATGTTTACCTCTTCTTCCTTACATATTTCACACTACTTGATGTTTATGTGTGTGTACAGGAGAGTTATGTAACTTATGAGGATCACCTGCGGCTGGTTGGAGAGATCATCAGTGTAATAGGAGCCATCATCATTCTACTACTGGAGGTCCATATACACATATAATTAAACACAGTTTCACAATAGGAACTGCTCACTGCCATGCATTTAAAGCAAGAAGTCAAAATAATATCTTATTAATATTTAATATTATTAATATTATTATTGTCTTTTTAACATAGTTGAATTAGATGACAAAATTTTAGTATTTCTTTTAAAACAGTGAAATACTAACGTTTTATGAAGTCATCCTCATACCACATGCCTGTGATCTGATTATGCTCAGATACCAGATATCCTGAGGGTGGGAGCAAAGAGATATTTTGGTCAGACTGCACTTGGTGGGCCCTTTCACATCACTCTGTAAGTCTTATTTACTTTATAATGTCATTGATTCTGTTACACTCACTCATACTCATGTTGCTATATGGATAATAATTATTGAAACCTTCCCTGCTAATTGCTCTCATGTCTATTTTGGTGTGTAGGATAGCCTATGCAGTGCTGGTGGTGTTTCTGTGTGTACTAAGACTCACTGAGATGCCAGGCGAGACCTCACTGATGGCTGTGTGTCTGGTATTGGGCTGGTGCAATGTCTTGTACTTTGCACGAGGTTTTGAAATGCTCGGGCCTTATGTCATAGTGATCCAAAAGGTAAATGGAGCACCTTGTCCTTTTAGATTTTTCTTTTTTAATTTCCTTTTATAAATAGAACACATATAGAACCAAATTACATTATTTTAACTTTACATCAATATGTCTTTCTTTAATTATGTGTAAGTTTGTTGAAACAAACATTTTACTCTAGGTAATAAATAAATAAATAAATAAATAAATGAATAAAGGGAAAATAAAAAGTAAATGTTAGTGCAATAACTTTTGTAAGTTTGTAATGATTTATTCACGCTCTTCATATCATATAAAATTAACTATACACTGATCAGCCATGACATTGAAACCATACAGTAGGTACATCACAGTCTATGTCACCTTTGTGCCACCAAAGCATGCTTTGGTATCTATTACCAAAGAGATACATTAACTTTTATAGGTTGCAAGGTGAAGTCTTCATCAATGGTATCAATCAACCAAATAGAGATCTGGGAAATTTCAAGAAATATTAACACCTCACCTAACCATCCACATGACTTAAAAAAGAAAACATAATTCATCAGCCCAAGCCACTTTCTTTTATTGCTCCATGGTCCAGTTATGATACACACATACCCAGTGTTGGTGCTTTCCATTGTAGGAGGACAGAGTCAGCATGGTCACTCCAAGTGGCCTGCAGCTAGTAATGCAACGATGTAAAGTTTCCTTTCTATTACAGTACAACCAGTATTAAACTTGTTAGCAATTTGTACTACAGTAGCTTTTCTGTGGGATCGAACCAGAGCCTTAAACTCATCAGTAAGCCTTGAACACCTATGACCACCAGGTTGATTGTCTTTTCTTGTCCAGTGCATACCAGGAATACATCAAAAGACTCGCATTTTTTTAATCACACCCAGTCACGCAGATCCTTACCCATACTAATTTTTCTTGCTTTCAATATCTATATCTAAGCATGCCATGGTTAGTTCTGTATATGCCATATTAGCACCAGACAAAAGATCTAAAAACACTGAAGCAGCAGACTTCAGAAAAATTAACAATGTGTCATTCTCAAAACTTTTGACCATGGCTGTATATTCGGCTCTTTCTCAGGTGCCATTTTAACAAGATAATCAATGTTGTTCATGTCACCTGTCTGTGTTTTTAATGTCATGGCTGATTTGTTTATTTTCCACATGTCCTGATAATATCTTGCTATAAGATGCAACCAGCTACATATTTAAATGCCCTTTTTTTTCCTATTTAATAGATCATATTTGGAGACTTAACCAAGTTCATGTGGTTGAGTGCCATTGCTCTCTTAGGATTCTCCACAGGTAAATAAAACACTTGTATACACAATTAAAATCATGGTAAATTAATCCAGCATTTGACATCATGATAATTTTGAACACAAGCTTACCCTGTCCTTTTCCCATCTGCACTCTAGCTCTGTGGACTGTGTACATGACTCAGGAACCTCTATCTATACCACAGATGCGCTCATACCCCATCACACTTTTCACTGTTTTTGAACTGACTGTGGGTCTAATCGATATGCCTGTGGACCACACCGTATGGACTCACCCTGTTGTGCATGTGGTATTTTGCTGCTTTAGTGTTGTGTCTCATCTCCTCCTCCTCAGCCTCCTTACGGCCATGATGAGTGACACACAGTGGAGGGTTGGACAAGAGCGAGATGAGCTCTGGAGGACCCAGGTAAATAAATTAAAAGAAAGAAATGGCGAACCTACAGTACACAAACTGCTTTGAGGCATGAAATATAATGTTGGATAATTGATTACAGTTTACTGTGGGTTTTGCACAGGTGGTAGCCACCATTCTTATGCTGGAACATCGGCTGCCGCGGAGTTTTTGGCCAAGGCTGGGCATGTGTGGTCTGCATTATGGCCTGGGAGACCGCTGGTATCTCCGGTAAGAAACGCAAGCATGATGACCATAATATTTCAATTATGACTGTAATATTTTAACCATATTAAACACATCGTAATATTAAGTTTTTTTTATTGTAATCATAATACTGTTCTCCCTGTGTACACAAGGGTTTCCTTTGAATTCTACAGTTTGCTCCCACCTTCAGAAAGCTTGAATGTAAATGGATTGGCTGCAATTAACTGCCCCTAGATGTGAATCAGTTTGTGACTATATGTGTTTCTGGTGCCGCAGTAAATCCTTTCAGGGTTTATTCCTCAGGCCAAGTGTTCATAGGATAGGCTCCAGATCCACCGTCATGATAAGATGTTTACAAAAGATAAAAATTATAATGAGAATGTAAATAAAAGATGAAAACATAAATAAAAGATGCAAACATTTCTCATTTTACATTGTACTTATTTCAGAGTGGAGGACCGCAATGACCAGTTTATGCAGAAGGTAAGACGCTATGTGAATGTGTTTGCAAAAACTGATGACTCAGACAAGAAAGACGGGCATGAGGGAGTTGACATGGCCCATGATGCAGCAGACACAAAAAGCATGCAGAATGACAGCACAGATGCCAAAAGGAAATCATTGATTTGCTGGCAGATTGTACGCCACAGCCTTCTTGGTTTAGATCTAGAGAATGAGGAGCATTTGGATGCTCAAGAAATGAAACCTGTTTGAGAGATGAATTTTATTGAAAGTATATTCATTGTGTACAATTGTACAAAGGTATATTCATTATGTAATCATTTTGTTGTTTTATTGAGTAAACACATGATTTTATATGAAAAAAAAAAATCACATCACATAGAAATTATGTGGGTTAGAAAAGGGTGAATTACAAATTTGAAAATTAAACAGTAGAATTTTAAATTGAATCACTTTGAAGACAATGATGTCTCACTACTGATTTAATGGCAGCTACAGTATATAGGTATACATTTAGTTTTATAATACATTCTTCATAGGTTTTTAGTGCAAATAAGGTTTCAAAGAAACAAGTGCAAAGCAATTTCATATGAGTGCAATTGAAAGCCTTAGAATTTACAAGTAATATGCGCACAAAGTCACTTTCTATGAATACACTTAAGATGTCTTATTTTCTCAGTCTGTCTACTTGATTGTTTTTGTGTGCTGATTCTGTATTTGTTACTGTTTATAAACTTCATTTGTAAAAGACATGTAATAGAGTAAAATGATTATATTAAAAGTAAATGAAGTGGATATACTTTAGGTGGTGTAATGGTTACTTTTTCTTCAATAAAGAAATCTGGCATATGTAATGTGCGGTCGCGGTACAGGGGTTTGAGTGCCAGTTGTTCGTGTATGGCATCTGTCCTTTCAGCATTGTGCAGGTGCCTTGAGGGTCCAACACTGGCTGGTCCTGGGCCCAGTAGCTGGGGAAAAAAATAACAAAAACAAAAATACTTGTTAAATTACTGACTGGCCCCTTATCCATGTAATTATCCTATTACCCAACAGTGGTAGATAGAGGTCAAGAGCTTCAGTAAAATTACATAGAAACATCAGAATGGGGGAGAAATGATCTCAATGACTTTGACCATCTTTGGGACTTTCATACACAACATTTACAAGAGTTTATATAGAATTCAGTGTGCAGCAGTTCTGTGGGAAAAAACCCATTGCTAATCAATTTAGTTTAGAAAATAATGGTTTAAGTTTGAGCTAACACAAAGACCACATATTTATATCTCACATAATCAAAATTTACAATTTTGGTGATCAGAAAATCATCTCAGAATGCAGGTTGAACCATGAGTCGAGTCGGCTACAACGGACCACGAGTTCCACTTCTGCATAGAATATGAATATTAAACTACTGTGGACACAGGCTCACTTGTACTGGACAGCTAAACATTGGAAATGCATTAGCTTGTCTTTTTGTGTTGTACATGGAAAATCCCAAGAGAGCTAAATACTCAAATGTGTGAAACCGACATCCAGTCTGATGTGAATGTTACCTGAAGCTGCTTACACATATCAGTATGATTTTATGCATAGCATGGCTGTTACACAATTGGCTGATTAGATAATTGCATGAATTGAGACACAATACTGTAAGCAATACTTTTTTTCTTTTATTTTTGTACAAAAATATTCAGTCATAATGTTGAAGGGGTTGAGTTAGTAATCAATAGATGTAGCTGAGTTGAAAATGACATATTGTGAACCCCCACTGCTCTCTACATCAGTGGAATGAGACCACTATTGTGACCAGCAATTGTGATTACCACTGGATCAGTTTCAGATTATACTGATTATATTAGATTTTTACTGGCAATCAGTTTGCTGATTTAATAAGCAGTCCACCTGTAGAACCTGTAGTAAGACACTTAGCACTAATGACTTACTTCTTGGTTAGTGCGTTATTGTTAACCCACATCCACTGCTTATTTTCGGAATACTGCAGTCCAATCCAGTACAGCAGGCCCCGAATGCGAGATAGAAGTCTCTACAGTAATAAAGACAGAAGTTTTAACAGTAAGATATACATTTTAACTTGCCATGACAGCAGGTTGCTTTTATAGTGGTGTCTGTTTTAATTTAATTGATCGATCAATCGATTGATTGATTGATTGATTGATTGATTGATTGATTGATTGATTTATTCACTGACCTGCTCGCTTTCATTGTCAATGACCGCCAGGTCTCCACCCTGTTTCTGACATGACTTCCTGCTCTCCTGCCAGCTAAGACGCTCCTTCGCTAAGAAGTAGCAGGAGTTGTTAACTCTAACCCAGTCCTTAGGACACTCAGAGCACTGATACTCTGCAGAGGAGCAACAGGTTTTAATACATAGCTCATAAATTCTACAAATATACATAAAATTAATTTACACAAAGAATAAAACCTGTTAACCTGTTTTTTGTTATTGTTGTAGTTTTGAATGTTAGGATGTGTGTGTTTTACCTTGGTTTGAGGTGTAAGGTATTCTCTCTGTTTTAAGGGAGAGAGCATCACAATTCTGGCAGGACTGAGGTTCATATACTGAGGTTTGGGCATTGAAAAATTATACAAGAAAAAAATATGATTTTTTTCAGTTTTTAGATAAGAAATGTAATACATATTTAAATTGCTCTATTACAGAAATTCCTAATAAGTATTATTAGTATGAATATATTTGATGCAAATATAGAATATATACACAACTGTTCATCAATCAAATGATAAGTCAAGAGCTAATATACAAAATACATTCCTAATTTTGATATTAAGTGCAAAAGGGCCAATACAAAACTGTATTATTAGCTTAAAGTTATTTAAAATGTATAGCATAAATTTGAAATAACACATGTATTATCAATTAACCAAAACTGTCGTTTCTTAGTTTTTGTTTTTTTTTATAGTATCAAGAGAATATTTTTCTATCATATTCAGTGATGCATGGTGGTACTGTATTTCATTTGTGCACCATCTAGTGGCAAGAACAAAAATTAACTAAACATGACACCAAAGATTTGTAAAAAAAAAAAAATAATAATAATAATAAAAGTGCCAGTGACATGAACATACTGTACTACTCACTCACTTACTAATTAGCCATCCCAGGAGCTTAAGGCATGAGACAGACTACACCCTGGAGTGCCAATACATCAGGGCACACATATACACTCACACACGCACACTCATTCACGCACTACGGGCAATTTGGGAACGCCTAACCAGCATATCTTTGGACTGTGGGAGGAAACCCACCAAGCACAAGGAGAACATGCAAACTCCATGCACACAGAGACGGGAATTGAGCCTGGCCGAGAATCGAATCCGGACCCTGAAGGTGCAAAGCGAGAGTGCTAACCACTACACCACCGTGCTGCCTGATCATACTATATGATAATAATAAAGTCTAAAGCTAACTCCTTACTTACACTTTACAACCAGAGCAAGAACCACAGCCAGTAAGACCAAAGTAAGAACGATGAAAACAGCCGAAATCCACTTGAACAGATAAAGTTTCTTGTAAACATCTAAACATAAACAGAAATAAACAATTAGTTCAACCAAGAGTGTGTAAAAACAACTGAAAATAGCAGTGTGCTTATATATGCATTTTATTTTTCACCCTTCACCAGATTCCATTACCAGTTTCCTCTTTCAATTCTCTGGTTTCATTGTATTGTGACTTTTGAAGTAATTTTTCAAAAACTAAATGTATTTGTCAGCTGATCTGCTTGAAAATGTATTTTGTATTATCAGACTTTGGAATCATATTTTCTTGCAATAACAGCTTAAAGGTTGGCTTTTGAGGTCCTGCAATTTTAGGTAGTAATAGATTGATAGATTCATTAGATTGATACCTAAACTTTAGCATTTCTTAATGTACGTAGAACTTGGTCAAGCTACATACTATTGTGTAGCTTACTGTAGTAAATGCAAAGTAACCTACAGTATGTAGAAAAGTATTTACATCAGTACATTTGTCAATTACATCATAAAATAAGCATAAAATTATGTAACTTAGTATTATGGTTTTTCTCATGACTGATTTATTTTATTTCATATTAAAATTAACATAAATAAACTTGTGAAAATATATAAAAACATGGTTCACAAGCACAAGTTTTAATGTTGCTAAGTTTGATTTTTAAGGTTTAAAAATTTGATAAATTTTTGATACAATGATATATGTACAGTGATATATATATCACTGTACATACTGTACAATTATATATATATATATATATATATATATATATATATATATATATATATATATAAAAATTTTTATTTATTTTATATTATAAACTTAATTTGCAAACCTACACTTTCTTGTCCAAACCTGTAAAAGATTATTATTATTATATTATAATTATAATAATTCTTTATTATTTAATGCATAGTAAATATATTGTAAACATAGTATCTATGGGTTAACCAGAATCCAATTTTTTGTTATACAGTCCATTAAGCAAAAACACTGACTGTACAGTTTGCTGTTTGAAAAAGAAAATATTTATTACTCATCAAAACTTCAAGGTTGGAAATTCTAACTGATAATTCTAAGTGACATTATTTTCACTTGAACAGGGGTGTTCAAATCCAATCCTTGAGGACAAGTATCCAGCAAAGTTTGTAATTCACCAACACAACTATTATACCGTGCACTTAACAGATTGAATACATTAGCTGAGTTTGTGCAGATAAATCCTCTAAAATGCTGGACACAGAGGTCAACAGACAAGGTAGACAACTACTTGGAGCCCAGGCCTGTAGGGGGCCCCCAAGGGCTTAAATAGTTTACTCTTTATAAGATTATGATGATGAATGCTGGTTGGAAGGACCTCTGCCAATACTAGAAAAACAACATGCCTTTCTTTAGAATTGCCTCTGGCTGGTCATTTGCCCTCAGGAGCATGGATTTGAGTAGCCCTGGCTTCAAAAATATTGCGGCAATGTACTTTGTATGAACTTTTGTCTTTTTACAGCTGTATAAATTCCTAATCTTGAAGTGATATTTCAACCTATGAGGTCATGTACTGACTTGACATGTTTTTCCTTGTTTGTTTAACTGAGCATACAAGAGTTTATTAGGTTAAGAAACTTAGGTGTTTTTCTTTAATATTTGTTTAAACGTTTACAGCATTGTACAGCATTGTAATTATTGGTAATAAATAAGTATATATATACTATATAAAAATAATATACTTAGTATATATATACTATATAAAAAACTGTGTGTATATTTTTTCATAAAATGACATAAAATGGCCCATTCCTCCCCCTGTGTGTGGGTAACTGGGATCTGTCATTTAAAGTATTGTATTTTTTGTGTAATATTGTACTGTATATTCATGTAATATTTATAACATAAAATAACCATTCTAAACAGCAATGCATACATATAATTATGATCTAAGAAGATAAATATATTAAAACTTAATAAATTATTAATTTATTTATTTATTGCAAGACTACATAGTCCAAATATTCCCTTCTGTTATTTAAAGTTGATTATAAAAAAACTGAAACCAGTAGAATAGCCTATGCTCAACTAAATAACAACAAAATTACATCCCTTAACTAGCATTAAGGGCCTCTCACAAATGCCAACATGCTTATTTAACATCCGACTGCCCAACTTTACTTACAGTACCCGTTATAACATGCAGAACACACAACACCTCTATTTAAAACAATTTTAAAACATAAATACAAATCATTTAAAGTAATCAAGAAAATTATGCAGCATTAATGAAACTCTATTTGGATCACAGCATGCCCTGAATCAAACGATATGGTACGAATCCATGTACCATCACACCCCTACCATAACACACAGTACTATGAAACAGTATTTGCCTCCTTCATAACTAGATTTTATGGCATACTGTCACACTTAAATAATTGAAATCAGCGAACAATTTTAATAATACACAAAGATAACCTGTGAAAACTTTTGCAGCTTCGGTACCTGGACAACTTGCGATAATTGATGAAACTATGAATTTTGTGCTCAACCAGAAAATCTTAAAGGAGAATGTCCGGCCATCAGTTCGTGACCTCAAGCTCAAGTGCATTTGGGTTATGCAGCAGGACAATGATGCAAAACCAGCAAGTCCAGCAAAGTCCCCATCTAAATGGCTTAAAAAAACAAATTAGAATTTTGGAGTGGCCTAGTCATAGTCTGAACTTACTGTAAATACCATTGACATGACCATCTTGTTTGTCTCAAATGGACATTCATGCTTGAGAACCCAACAATGTGGAATTAAAAAAATTCTGAAAAAAAGACTGGGCCAAAATTCCTCCACAGCGATGGGAAAGACTCATTGCCAATTATCACAAATTCTTGATGGCAGTTGATACTGACAAGGGTGATATAATAAAAAAAAAGGTTTTTTTATTAGGGATGGCAATTACTTTTTCAAATAGGGCCAATTAGGTTTGGACAGCTTTTTTTCCCTTAAAAATTAAATAATCATTTAAAAACTGCATTTTGTATTTACTCAGGTTATCTTTGTGTAATATTAAAATTAGTTTGCTATACTGTATGTATAGTCAGTAATTTATCATAATGCTTTAAGGTATTGTGATATAATGATTATGTGCCAAAGTAATCTTGTGGCTGTGGCTAAATTAATGGCCCAATTAGTAATATGACTGAAAGTTAAAAAAGAATGTGGCTTGATGGTTCATAGCATAATGTTTTGTTGTGTGTTAGTTTGTTGTAGACTTACCATCTTATGCTTATATGTGAAAAAATATATATTAAAAAAATCATCATATGATTATGACTCAAGAATGACATCTTGAGATTTTTTTCTTATTGCTAAATGATAGATTGTGCAAGGATTTCCTGAATTATTGTGAAATAATTCTCTGAAAGTCAGTGTCATAGCCTCAATATTTGCATGACTTTTTTGTACAAACATATTTGTACATAGTTAAAAAGAGAAAAGGGTTAAAAAATACATTAATATAGCATCAGTGAGCAGCTTGTTTATCATTCTTGCATTTATAAAGGCTTCGATCACATGTGTCATAAATTGCTATGATTTATGTAAATCTTTTCGAGAAACATGACATATTGTTTTAAGGGAACCAATGGCATCACTTTCACTATAAATAACAAACTGGCTTATTTCAGAATCACTCTTGGCCTGCAGTTTCTGTTCTCTTTTTTCTATTTCTGCTTTATCACATCATTGCAAAGTGGATATCCAAGACAGCTAAAAATTTGCAAGGATCATAAATACTTACACTTACACTTTTAACATTTCTTATTCAACCAACATATAAGCACCTTCTTAACTTATCTGTATATTTGTGCCAGATCCGTAGCTTATTTAAACCTTTTGTTTAGTTAAGTATGGTTATATTTGAACCTCTATTACCTTTGTCTTGTTTTGGAGTGGATCTGATCAGCGCAGCTGTAGAAAAACTTTCTGATATATTGCTGACTTTGAAGTATGCATTAGTTTCTCCTTCTTCTTCTTGTGCTTTTTCTTGATTTTTTTGTGAGTGTTTATGAAGAAAAAAAGGTAAAGTCAAGGTGGTTTAAATATGAGACAATAATAAAATTTCATCATTTATTTATTGGTTTGTAATGAGAAATAAATTCCAATAAAACCAAAACATTATTAAACATTCAATTGTATAGCAAATGCTATAAATAATTAGTAAAATGTGAGGGATATTATCTGTGTGTGAAAAATAGTTTAACATAATCTGTGGTTAAAGACTTATTATTAAATTAAACCTTTTAAGCTGAACTTAATATTTTAAATGTGCAATAATGATGAGCAGTTTCTGTTTGAAACTACTCAACTGAAATTGTATAGGTTTGACAACTTTACAGTAGGTGAGATAATCAGTTTAAATATAAATAAAATTATTTATTTGCATAATAAAATTAGTAAGCATCAACTAAAATGCTCCATTATTAAAAAATAAGCTTATTAATTTAAAAAAAGGTTTTTTTTCTTAGTTTAACATCATGTGAAAAGTGTACAGCAGATTTTTTTGTTTGTTTTTTGTAAATACCTTTAGTACATTTAGTCCTATTTATTATAATTTACCTTATTTACTGCTACACAATCAATTTTTTCCTTTTTTAAAACCTTTTAGTTTTTTGTGTGTTTAAAGTTTGTTTGCATAGTAAGAAATAACAGAATGCATATACTGTATGTAACAAAGTTGTTTTCCATAAGTACTTCTTATGGTTTTAGCCTTTTTGTAATCAATTAAATATATAATTTATTTATTATAAAGCTTTAACACTCCCTTTGACAGTTTTAATTGTGTTTTTAATGGAGGTTTGCAGTACTTTTTGCAGGTTTTATTGTTAAGAATGTTTTAAATGTAATGGGGGTAAAGGTAACGTTAGGGTATGTACAGGTATGTTACTTTTTATTTATTAATAATTCAATCCCATATACTAAAGACTTTTTTTCATTACACACAATCACCACTCATCTTGTAAATTAAACATGAATAAAAAGTTGAAATGGACACCATGGAAACACATAAATTCTAATCTCATCCTTCAATTTGATTAGTTTAGATTTCATCACCAATTGTTTTGTAGGTTAAAGCGCTATAATTTTTGTTATGTATCAATATTGTTTTGTTTTATTATTGTCATTTTAAATTATTAGATTTTAAATGTATGCACTAGTTTTCATCTTCAAAAAGTTAACTGTAGACTACTGCTATATGGTTAAATTAAGATTGCCTACAGGTTAGCATGGTAGAGTACAGGTACACTATCGGTTTATTAGTTCTGCAATAGACTCTTATCCAGGTTTTGTTCCTGCATTACACCCATTGTTTATTATCTACCAAAAATTTTGTTTCCTCAACTGGTCAAGGTTCAGTTTGCTTTTAAACAATGGAAGACTGTTTCTAAAATGAACACGGAAATGGAATCTGTGACCCAGTCATTCTGGGCAAAACAAATAATACAGATGGAGCGTTTTACTCACTAACTTTGAGTTAAAATATCCTGATCAGGATCTCAGTACTGCTGATCATACACCATACTGTATATTACTAGCAATTTGCACCACTGAGTACAACTCAATTGTACTTTCAACCACAAAACTTTCCCTGAAACAAATCCTACTTGTTTTCAGGGAAACATGATTTGTCATGTCATCCAACTTTGCCTTAATAGATGCCATTGTTTTATTAAATCGTTGCCCATTGAAGACCCAAAACAGCAAAACAGAAAAAAAAATAATGTCTCCAATTCACCCTACATAGAGGTGAACTTGCTATGGCAGCCATATAAATAAACATTTGGGTCGGGTTGGATTCTTCAGTTTGTATTACACAAACTTAGCTTATTCTGTTTTTTTCCTTTTTGTGTGTGCTTTTCTACCTTTTTCTTTTTTCTTCCTCTCTTGACCTTTCTCACATTTAATAGGAAGAAAAAAGTAATAACCATGTGTGTGGTTTAAGTCTTAAATATAAGTATTTTTAAATATATTTTATATACATTTTTATGAATCCGCTAACATTTTTAATCCTTTAATCATTTGCAACAATTAAATGCTGAGTAAAATGTGATTTATATTTACCTGAGTGTGTAAAATGTTTTTGACATGATCAGGTCCAATGGTTAGAAATTATAAATGATCTACTTAAAGTATTTTTATTAAATAAAATGTTGCATTATCAGGTCAAATTGTCAGTTATCAAGCTAAATTAGACTGTTATCAAGTTAGGTTATCTTCTTAGGTTAACATCAAGTCCAATGGTCAGAATTATTTATAATTTATAATAGTTTTTTTTGTTGTTGTTGTTGTTGTTGTTGTTGCATTTAACACATTTTATACACATGCATATGGTAGTGATGTGATTCGGCAGGTTATCAGGAAAAACAGAACAAAACTGGGACCTAATTAAAAATCCGATAAGGTTGTGGACTAAGGAGCTTATCGTTTACCGCATAGGTTTTTATATTATCTTACCTTTTGTCCCTTTAATCTGGCCTTTCTCTGCAGCCTTATCTTCTTGTACGTCTGCCAGAGTGAGTTCTCTCATCTCTACCGAAGTCACTTCCTCTGTGTCCATGGTCTCTCAAGTTCTGTTCTGATCTTGTCTTGTGCGTTGTTAGTTGGTACTAGTAAGTGCTTACTTTAGTTGAAACAGGAAAACCACTGTTCAGAGAAATGCACACATGACTAAACCCAGGTTAATTCTTATTCCATGCTTTTGTTTTTTTTTTTTGCTTCACACTATCTCATTACACTTTTATCCAGTAACTTCCACTTTCTTTTATTGCTGCATTTAAGGAAAAAGATACCTTCTTCTAAGAGCCCAATATTCAGAATTGCATTGTTCAGTTGTCAGGTTTCCAATTACACACAGTCTCCCAAGAGCAAAAAGATTTCAAAACTTACTGTGCTATCTTTTAAGTATCTTCTCTTATGCTCTCTTTTTCTCTTAAACTACCACCGCTGATTTATCTGTATTCTCCTTGCTCTCTCTATATCCCAACCTTTAATAAACATTTTTGTCAAGGCCTGAATTATTAATCTAAGTACTATATAAACATCTCTGTTTTGCTAGACTTGGGTGGACTGCATTACAGAACAGGCTTATATTTAAATCATGCTGACATCTTGCAGACCAAAGACACAGTAAAAATGAAGAGAGCAGCTAAACTTTTGTTACATGTGGTAGATTTGGATTATTAAAAATATAGACTTTTTTTTCTAGAAAAAAACTTTTCTCAAAAAGTTTTTACTCAGTTCTCAAAAGTTTAACATAACATCCCAGGTCTTTTTTCTTTTTATTTTCAAATAATCTAAACTTAAAACAAGTAAGGCAATTTTTAAATCAATATCACTATCAAAGACATAATTCTTACATCTATTCTAGTTAAGATATCATTTTTGTCAACTAAAAACAAGAAAACTTTCTATTTTGATACTGCACAACTTTTAAAAAACAAAAATGCAATAAGTTTCCTCTTATTACAGATTCTGTGAAAATTTGATGACATGTTAAAAAATAAATATGAAAATACCCATTAATCAGCGTTGTCTATGCACAGGTATGGATCTTCTGTAATCCAGTATCGCTAATTCACATTTTCTGTGTTCTGAGACCAGAACTATAAAGCACGCCCTCTAGAACCAAGAAATATTCTTAGGAATCAACAAAGATACATTTATAACACCAGGGCTTTTAAAATCTGATTGGTCAGTTGGTGTTGATTTATATTTTTATAACAGCAGGCCTGACAGTTGTGTTGGTTCTAATTCAAATAACAAAGTTTTATAACTATTATAATGTAATAAATTCACTTGTCTCACAGACATTGCACAATCACAACATAGAATGTAATCTAAAAGAGTTAAAAAATTAACCATGTTGTTTATTCAGACATGCTGTAATGGAAAAACAAATGATGGGGTCATGTTTAAGAAAAGATATGTGTAGTTTACATATTAAATATGTGTTTTTTCTCATAAAAACATGATTTTGTTTAAATAAATTTCTATTTACTAGATAGAATAATGTAAAGGAAACATGATCAATTCATGTAGTATTACAGGTTTTTTGTATTCGTGTAGTATTTTGATACTTTACTTTACTTTGATAAAAAAAAACATTTCTTGAAATTTCTTCTGCTTTTATCAAAACAGAAAACCTCAACTTTAAGCCACATGACTTCTCTTGCATCATAACCATAATCTTATTCTTGATGTTTAAATAGTATCACTCATCCATAATACTGTAAGTGTTTGCCACATGAAAATATAAAACCAAAGTTCACTTACTGCCGTACAGAAGTGAAACAAAACTTGCTTAACTGCAAACTGCAAAACTATTCTAACCGAGCTAACTTATGTAGCTAGCTAATGCACTTAGAAAAGATAAGAAAGACTTTGGGGTTTTGTATTATGCAAATTGTTGCATATGTTACTCAATAAGTAACTCCTTACCTGGGATCGTGCATATCTATGCAAAAAAAGGCACTGATTCTATCATACATTCAATCAGGAAGTGGTAAAAGTGGTGGGAGAACTCAATTTGACTATGTGAATTGATTGCCAGACCATAAGATTCTCTTACTTTCCAGTGTTTTTAGCCTGAATAACAGCTCCTGCAGTGTTCCTCCAGCAGAAAGAATTTATAATCTATAGATAAAGATATAATGCATATAAAGATATAATGCATGAGAAAATTATTCACCATCATCATATTCAATGACTTAAGGTTCTCAACATGCACTGTTATCTGGTCTCTTGTCATGTGCTCACCAAAATCCATGTGGGTAAAATTAACAAGCATTTGGCGGTACTATCTGTGTCAGGCATGACTGACAACCAAAATTGTTTGTCAAGGATAAATAGTGGTAAATGGTTGTTTAATTTTTTTTTTTTTGGCCACGCTTTTGTATTTTAATTTAACAACACTAAGATTTAAGTCAATCACTTTTCCAAAGCACTATATAAACCATTTCAAATTAAGCACTATGAGGCTTTCTGATTTCAGTTGAAATCTGATTACAACACCCTGCCCATCCTAATCAAGTCCTATTATTTTATTATTTAATTTATCTTTTATTGCCTACCAAAATATAAAAAGTGCTTCCCTGGAATTGTTTTCTCTCAAGAGAAAGGTTTTGTGCATACACACTAAAATTCTCGGCCATTTATTTCTTGCACAAGACTTTTTATAAATGTACTAGTGCTGATTTGGAAAGGCCGAGCCCTTTGTTATTTCAGCAGCACCTTGTCTATTGCATGACTTTAGTTGAAAATATGTCAGTGTGTATGTACTGTATATGTATTTTTAGCAGCAATTATAATATACATACATTCATACATACAATATACATATAATGATAGTAGACATTTTTGTGTTCCAATACATTAAAAACATAAAATAACTTACCGTATACTGAGGTAGGAAACTTTGAATATTAAGCAAATTTTAAATGTCGATCCAGCTTTAGTTAGGTGTGCAGCTCCACGAGTGCAACTTATCTTAGAAAGCCAAAAAACATGTTTCTGGATGGGGAATTCCACACTGTAACTTTATTCTCACAGGATTAAATATCCCCTATACACCCCAGGTGTCCATGACTCTACATTCGTTTGTTATACATGAAGTACAGAATAAAATTACAGTGTGGAATTCCCCATCCAGGAACATGTTTTTTGGGTTGGGAATTCAACACTGTAATTTAGACTTGGTGGTGGAACAAGGAAGTACAAAAGTGTGTACAGAGGAAGAGGTAAACAAAGAAGAAGTGGGACACTGAGAGGACTGAAGGTAGTAGATATGAGTACAGGAAGATGCAGCGTAAGGTGAAGTTAAAGGTGGCAAATACCAAACAAAGAGCATATGAGGACTTGTATGCTAGATTGGACAGCAAGGAGGGAGAGGTGGATCTGTACAGGTTGGCGAGGCAGAGACATAGAGATGGGAAGGATGTGCAGCATGTCAGAGTAATTAAAGATAGAGATGAAAATGTACTGACAGGTGCCAGGAGGGTGATGGGAAGATGGAAGGAGTACTTTAAAGAGTTGATGAATGAGGAAAATGAAAGAGAACAAAGAGTAGAAGAGGTGACTGTTGTGGAGCAGGAAGTAGCAAATATTAGTAGAAGTGAGGTGAGAAGGGCGTTGAAGAGGATGAAGAGTGGAAAGGCTGTTGGTCCTGATGACATACCTGTGGAGGTATGGAAGTGCTTAGGAGAGGTGGCAGTAGAGTTTCTGACTAGTTTGTTTAACAAGATATTGGAGAGTGAGAGGATTCCAGAGGAATGGAGGAGAAGTGTATTGGTGCCGATTTTTAAGAACAAGGGAGATGAGCTGTGGCAATTACAGAGGTATAAAGCTAATGAGCCAGACAATTAAGCTGTGGGAAAGAGTAGTGGAAGCTAGGTTAAGGGCAGAGGTGAGCATTTGTGAGCAGCAATATGGTTTCATACCTACAGTAGAAAGAGATGCATCAGATGCAGTATTTGCTTTGAGGATGCTGGTGGAGAAGTACAGAGAAGGTAATAAAGAGTTGCATTGTGTCTTTGTAGATCTAGAGAAAGCGTACGATAGGGTGCTGAGAGAGGAGCTGTGGTATTGTATGAGGAAGTCTGGAGTGGCAAAGAAGTATGTTGGAGTGGTGCAGGACATGTATGAGAGCTGTAAGACAGTGGTGAGATGTGCTGTAGGTGGGACAGAAGAGTTCAAGTTGGAGGTGGGTCTGCATTAAGGATCGGCTCAAAGCCCCTTTTTGTTTGCTTTGGTGGTGGACCAATGAAAGATGAGGTTAGACAGGAGTCTCCATGGACTATGATGTTTGCAGATGATATTGTGCTTTTTAGTGGGAGCAGGGAACAGGTGGAGGAAATTTTGAAGAGGTGGAGGTATGCTCTGAAAAAGCAGAGGAATGAAGGTTAGCCGCAACAAGACGCAATACATGTGTTTGAATGAAAGGAACCCAAGTGGAATGGTGAGGCTACAGGGAGCAGATGTAAAGAAGGTGCAGGACTTTTTTAGTACTTAGGGTCAACGGTCCAGAGCAATGGAGATTGTAGAAATGAGGTGAAGAGGTGTGTACAGGCAGGTTGGAATGCGTGGAGAAAAGTGTCAGGAGTGTTGTGCGATGAAAGAGTATCAGCAAGAATGCAAGGAAGGGTGTACAAGACAGTGGTGAGACCAGCGATGCTCTATGGCTTAGTGGCACTGAAGAAAAGACAGAAAGCAGAGCTAGAGGTAGCAGAGCTGAAGATGTTGAGGTTCTCTTTGGGAGTGACAAGGATGGATAGGATCAAGAATTAATTTATCAGAGGGACAACCCATGTTAGATGTTTTAAAGATAAAGCCAGAGAGGTTAGATTTAGGTGGACATGTTCAGAGGAGAGATTGTGAATATATCGGTAGAAGGATGCTAAGGTTGGAACTGCCAGGCAGAAGTCTAGAGGAAGACCAAAGAGAGGATTTATGAATGTAATGGGAGAGGAGATGAAGTTAGGTGTGAGATAGGGTTGGATGGAGGCAGATGATTCGTTGTGGTGACCCCTGAAAGGAAACAGCCGAAAGACAAAGAAGAAGAAGAAGTCTTTAATTCTGACAGTATTAAACTGTCAGACTTTTGACTATAGAGTAGGAGCCAGGTTTCCATGTCCCTACAGTACATACATAAGTTATACATAAACTGTAGAAGCAAAACTACTCCTTGTTAGTCTTCCACAACAAAAATTATGTGTTGCCTTGTGGCATTATTTGGTATTACAGTGTAGCCCCATTACAAAACTTCTAATTGTTACAGTATATTGGACAGTATTCGATTTTTTTTATTGGAATTATTGGTATGGTGGTTCACCAATCCTGTAATATGGGGCAAACAGTGAGAAAAAAAATAGAGTTAAATAGATTATGTCCCCCTGGTTTTTCTAGTCCATCTACTGCATCTAAAACGTGTGTGCCCTGAGGTCCATAGCCTGTAATTGGATCATTGTTTTATTTATAGGAAATGCTTTTATTTTCACTAGTTTTTAAAATGTACTGTATGATGAGGACCATTGAAGTCCCTAGCTATAGAATTTTAAACACTACAAAATAATTTACTCTTCTCCATCAGAAGGGTGCAGCTAGAGAGATGATTGTGCAAACGCCTAATTGACAACACTGGCTAAAAATGAGTTTCCTGAATATCATACCATGTCTGTCTGAGACTCTGGCAACAATACATGATTGATATTGCAGTTTTTTAAACATTATTTCCATGTGATATAATGGTCATAATGATAAATTATTCCACAATGGAATATCCTTTATTAATATGAACATGTGCTGTATTCTGTAAGCTCAACACTACTTTGTGTGTGTAATAGTCATGGGTTATATATATATATTATATAAAATTTACCATAAGCTGTTGTTGACTGTAAAATGCCATATATGCCATCCAACTGTAATGCCTTATGTTTTGCAATATTTTTAGCAATGAAATTTTGACAACCACAGCTGGTATCTTATTGTGAACTTGAACTTTGCAATAAAATATGCTCTAATATAATATACAGTTATACTGTGTTTATCACTGAGACAGACTGCAATTTGCTTTATATCACATCTGTTGTTTTAAATGTTTTATAGCTGAATTATAGTTGTTCCTTCTAAAACAAAGTGCTATAAACAGGTTCATAAATTAGCTGTGTCTCTCACAGTAATTGTAATTTACTGGATAAAAAAAAATTATATAAAAAATAGTTTGACACACACTGTGTGTATGGTATATGTACACCCATACATACAAAAAACATGTACATATACAGTATAATGTACATACATACCATTTTGACTATGGATAGATAAATTATATCATCACAACATAAAACATATCATAAAATTGAATATAAGTGCGTTAAAAACAAAGCTCTTTCCAATTTTGATTTAAATCAGGGCTATTATGAGAAAGACAATCTGTTCTTAAACTTTGTTTTATCCTTCATTCCTTCTGTCTACAGGTTGAATCTAAATTTATAACAATTATATGTTTAAAAAAAGGGTCATGTTTCCCCACCATTCCCACTCTATTTATAAGAACATATAGAGCTATCTTAGATTTTCTGGGAGAAAAGAAAAAACAAAGTATGTTTAGGAGGTTCAACTGCGCGCCACTGATGATCAACTCATACTTCAATGGTTGCACAATCTAAGTTTGCACATATTGTATATTACCATAAATACATCCTATTTTTAATACCTAATGCAACTTCACGAAACTCACTTATTTTACAGTATTCGTTATTTATTGTAAAATAAGCCACTTATTAATGCACTCCTAGTTATATGCTCATTGGCTTTGTACAGGTACTTTGCACAATGACAATGCTAAATCTAATCTACTCAATCTAATTTACTAATTATTAATTTTTATTTTTCAAACGCACTATTTCCTTGTGACCGAGGGTTACTAGTTTCCCATCGCAAACTCTGTAAATGCGCTTCTTTACTAAGACAATATCTAATACAGAAACGGGACGACGCCGTAAAAAGAAACAAGACGTTTCTACAAGTTGAAAAAAAACAATGAAATGCACATAATACAACAACATCTGCTAGGTTTAATTGCTTGTATTATTAATTTGAACGATTCTAAAGCAGGTTCTAAACCCGCTAAAGCAAATCACACTAAACAACCGCGAAAAGATCTGCCTCCTGAATTCGCTCACAAACAGGAACAGCAGCGCGCCTACGCGAGTTAGGGACCGTCTGTAAAGTACTGTCCGACTACAATACGGATAATATTAATATAATAAATAAATAAACATGCGAATAAATTAATACATATTTACATACGTAGTGTAGATGTCATGTATGGTAGTGTATTATGAAATTGCATATTATTACTTTCTATATTTATTAATAATTCATAAGTAATAATTCTATATTTTTCTACAATAACCTCCAGGTCATTTGACCTATTGGCTCGAAATCTATTCTAAAATGTGTGCCACATGTCCTGCAGACTCTATGCAGTGTTATTTTTGTTTATGAAACGTTATCAATTTGCATATTTATTATCATTTCAGTTCATGTGACGTATTGGCTCAAAATATATTCTAAAATTTGTGCCCGCATGTCCTGCAGAGGGTACCACCCTTTAACAAAAAATACAATAACAAAACGCGGCGCACCGACGCGCAGCGCAGGTCACGTGACTTTGAGGTTCCTAGACGGCCTGCGAGGTATTCGATGACTCAATAAAGACTCAACGCTCATCATAATCAAGGGGTACATTTTATAAACAGACCTAGTCTCACATACAGCATAGTTTGTCATTTTAAACTGTGTTTAAACGAGTTGGAAAAGTTTTCTTGTTTTAGAACATTTGCTTGAAACGAGAATCATTATGGAGGACAATGCAAATACTACAGCAGTGGATAGTAACATGTTCGAAGCTCCAGAGAAGGAATTTCAGGATGTATTAATTGAACATGTAGGAGAGAAGAGTCTTGAGAAGTTAAGTGTAGAATATGAAAAGCTAATTGCAGCTCTGAAGAAGTCGCAAGAGAACGAGAAGAAGTGGATGACACAATGCCGAGATCTGAAAGCACAAATAAGGTCAGACGCCAACAAACTAGAGGCAGGATTGCAGCGATCTCACAAAGACCAGCTCAGCATTAGAGGACTGAGAAAGGAACTCAGCCAAACTCGTGAAATGTTGGATGTGGCTCATGAGAAGGAGAAGACAGATAAAGACACAATTAAGACTCTACAGCAGGAAATAGATGATCTTACTATACGTGTTGAGCAAGGAGCTGCTTTAACTGCAGCTGAAGCGCGATGTGTAAATGATCTAATAAAAATGAAGGACCAGGTAACAGCTGAGAGAGATGAGCTTCTCTCTGAGTTAATGACTCTCCGAGACAATTTTGAAACGGCCACGACTAAGCAACTTGAGGCTGAGGAGGCAAACTTGAAGAATGAAGAAGCCATCTTGCAGCTGCAGCAGAACATCCAAGAGTGTCAGAATGAGTGCTTGAAGGAGATCCAGCAGAAAGAGAAGCTGGAAGAAGAATTAAAAGAGCTCCATGCAGATGTAGAAGCCCAGCTTTTGGAAATTAAAACACTGGGCATACAATGTCATGACAGCAATGAGGAGCGGCAAAGGCTGGAGCAGCAGCTCCAGGAGCAAAAGATTCTAAATGAGAGAGTCTCCAATGACCTGGAGAAGATGCAAGTGCGTAATACCAAACTCCAGCATGAGAATGAACAGAAAACGCTCAGCGTAGAGATGCTCAATGTGGAGAATACTCAACAAGCATCTGAACTTAGAATGGTTAAAGAGAAGGTGAGTCAAATGAACCAGGAGTTTTCAAAGCTGACTAAGATAAGGGAGGCCACTGACAAGAAGTTACACCTGACAGAGGACCAAAAGCTGGAGGTGGAACAGCAGAGAGACACACTAAAGAATGAGATAACTGGTTTAAATAAAAAAATTGAAATGGCACAAAAACAGGCTGACAGTGATAAGAAAAAAATAGATGCTTTGGTCCGGGAAAAAGACATGCTAAGTAACAATGTAAAAAAGGCAGCAAATGCCACTGAGAAGCAGTTAAACCTGGTCAAGCAGCATGAACAGACAAAGAAGACACTGGATCAGAAAATTCTCAACCTCCAAAACGAGGCACAGAAGCAGGATAAGATCATTTCTCAGCTGGAAAAGGAGCGGCTTTGCTACATTAGCAAATGCAGTAGCCTCACACAGAAAGTTTTATCAAATAAAGAGGAGCTTAAAGTGCAACAGGTGGAGAGTGAGGAACACAAGAAGAAGAGAGTCGAGACAGAAAAAAAGCTCATTCAGCAACAGAAGCTCAGCGAGTCCATCATGGCTGAAAGCAAAAATTGTAGCGAAAATCTGCATGATGCACAAAATAGCATAGCAGAATTGAAGCATAAGGTGAAATGCATGAGCCAAGAAAATGGTCAGCTTACAGAGGAGATCAAAAGCAAAGAGGCAGCACTGGTCAAAGAGCATCTAGAATTCCAGCGTGTAGAGAATGAAAAGGAAATTCTAAAGGCTGAGCTGCAGAAAATGAAGCAACAGGGCCAAGAGACCAAGCAGTATATGGACAATCAGGAAGAACAACACAACAAGTTGCAGAAAATCATAGCAGATACTGATGCTGAGAGGGTGCAGCAGAAAAAAGAACTGGAAAACCTACTTAGTCAGAGGGACATTCTCGGAAGTCAGATCACACGGCGTAATGATGAACTGGCACTGCTTTATGAAAAGATTAAAATCCAGCAGAACATTATGGACAAGGGCATGGTCGAATACAATCAGAGGATGGAGGACATCCGCCTTCTCAAAATGGAGATCAGCAAGCTGCAGAAGGAGAAAACGGACCTACAACAGACTATGTCTGAGATGGAAGACCTCAGGATAGAGCTGGACCATGTGCAAAAGGAGCTACTTAAGGAACAAGCAAAGTGTCGAAGTTTGCAAGAAGAACTTGAAAATCCAATGAATGTTCATCGTTGGAGAATACTGGAGGCAAGTGATCCAAATACCTTCGAGCTGATTCAGAAGATTCATTCTCTTCAGCGGAGTCTCTTAACCAAAAATAAAGAGCTAGCTGAGAAAGAGTCTCTGCTCCAGGAGAATAAGAAGCTGTATGTGCAACTAAAGCACACATTTGATCTTCAGCCTGGTCCAGAGGCAGCTGAACAGCTTCAGCTCTACAAGCAAAAGCTAAGGGAAAAAAACAAACAGGTCAAGGCACTGTCAGCCGAAATTAACATGTACAAGTCTCGGTCAGAGGAGAAATCCTGAAGAGCAGTACAGAACCCAGAGAAGTACAGGGCCTGATGTAAAAGGATTGTAATGCATATCTGGATCCTGTTGTACATAAGGAGGCCTCATGCTAAAATAGAGCAACACCTAATGCCTGAATGCTTGCTTATTTTGGCATGACAAATGTTAACATTTCTGTTGCCAAAGCTGTAGATACAGATTTTTGCACCAAATGAAAATTAACTAGTGAAAACTCTCTGGCACAAGAAGTTATAGCAGAAGATCTTTGAAATTCTGTAATATTTAGGTGGATGATACATATTAAAGGAGCATCCACATAAATGCCAGGATCCAAGGATTTCCAGAAGAATTTTCTTCTCATAGTTAGCACCATCTCTTCATAAGGTAAGCAATGCACACTCACCAGGCTATGCACAAAATGTTAAAGAAAAAAGTGATTAACAAGACTAAGCCACCTTTACTTGCTCCAGGGTCCAGTTCTTGTGATCGTGTGACCATTGTAGGTGCTATTGGTGGTGAATAGGAGTCAACATGGGCACTCTGACCAGGACTGCACAACACCATACACATCAAACTGCCTTTCATAGCCTGTGTTATTGATTTCAGCAATTTTTGCTAGACTATGTTTTCTGTAGGATCTCATATATAAGGGTGAGTTGAAAAATTATCCACACCCATGCTGTAGAATTTACTTTAAAAAGTCAAATACATCATTTTCTTTTTAACATAGTGCTCTTGATTTTCAATACACTTTGAACATTAGTCAACAAGCTGTGCTTTTTCTTTCGTAGAGCTTCTTTCAAGGGACCAAACATGTGAAAGTCAGATGAAGCAAGATTAGGACTATGAAGAATGCTTCAACACCTAAAAATGAAGTTTTTGCAGAGTGTTAACAGTGTGGGCAGAATTGTGCAGACATGCCTTGGCATGCAAGATCACAATGCTCTTGTGTGACCCAATTGTTAGGTAAGAATTGGGTTTAATTACAACTTTTTAAACTTTACTCAGACTAAGAGATATACATAGGTTACAAAATTTTGAAATGTATTTCTATTTTTTACTTATCTTTTAAAAATATAGGCATTCATTGTAAAATAAAAACAAACTAATTCAACAACCCGACTTGCGATATAAAAAAAAAAAAAAATTCTGAAACAAAAAATAAATACAGAAAAACAATATTATACACAAAAAATCAGCTTACATTCATGCATATTAAAATGTTCACAAAAACAAAAGAAACCACAAAAACAGCTGTAGGTAAACCAAATTTACAACTACTAAAATAGCTACTTCTAAACTCCAATAAGAGTAGGAAAACAGTCGGTTCCAAACTTTAGCAAGTAGACACCAAACAGCAGACTTCCTTCCCACATTACCTAATGCATTCTGCCTTCAGACAGGTTTAATTTTGGCCTAAACCCTGGGACAGGAGCTGTTTGGATAACAGCATAAAATGCAACAACACCCAAAGGTTATTAAAAAAATAATATTAAACTTAAATTTCTTTAAACAGTGTTAAGCTTTGGTGTCAACAGGCTATTAGGCCTACCTTATAACATAGTTGTAAAGAAATGAAGAAGCTGACCCAAAATGCAGCCAGAAAACAGAACTTATACTCTGAAAACAATATGTGTTTGGATTACTCTAAAAAAGGATCATTATATTGGTATCAACATAAAATTTTATCTGCAATAGGCACACACCAAACACCAACCAGTTTTTAAACTTTGTTTTCAGGTTCAAACAATGAGATTGTCACCTGCCTGTCTTAAAAACAATTTTTCTTATATTACCCAATGCCTTTTACCACCAGACAGATTTGATTTCAGCCTAAGCCCTGGAAGAGAAGCTGTTAAAGGTATCTTTCAGATAATAAATAAATTCTAAGCATAAACAGCATAAATTGCCCCCATGCAACAACAACTAAAGGTTATAAAAAAATTATTAAAACTAAAAATTTCTTTGAACAGTAACTGGAAGTTAAATTATGTCAAGTGGACTTCTTTTCTTGTTGGGTCGATACGTTTTACTACTTATTCAACTACCTTCTTCAAGGTAAGTTGGCAAGTTCTTGTATTTGAGTACTTCAAGGTCAAATAATCCTTAATCAAAGGATTCTTGCCAACTTATCTTGGGACAGAGAGCAAATTAATGGAGCATTTGTGCCCAGGACATCGCATTTACCAGACAGATCTTCGTGGATGCTTTTATATGCTGCGGGTGACCTCAAGATGGTGAGGATTTATGCACCGCCAGCCATGGACAATTAATGCGCCCCCATACCCTGTGTTTAGTGGAGCTGGCCATGGTACTGAATGCGCGTTGTGTTTTGGGGAAGCAAGGAGTTTTTACATGGTAAGTGGTAGTGCTCATAAGTCTGCCATCACAGTACTCCCCAAATTTGAGCTCGTACTGGGTGACAAGAAAAGGACATGGCCCCTGGAAAAGGAGCCATGGAGTGGTCCTGCAGTGAGAAGAACCAGCGAGTGATGCTTAGATTGGTGTCTTTCACTCTCGCCATCCACTGCAGGAGGGGATGCTTGATCAACAAGATAAAGTCCCTTTCTGTCAGATTGTAGCTTACTTCTTTAGCAGCCAATTTGATAACAAGGGCTTCTCACTCAAAAGCGGTGTACTTTAGTTCACTGGTGTGAGTTTTCTACTCACATAGGACTGTATGTTCTTTCCTGTCAAACTCCTGTCAAAATGTTTTTGTCTATATAAGACAGATGCAAAACAGCAAAAGCTGAGAAGCGCAGTAATAGTTCAATAGGGCACATACTGAAAGACTGAAAAGCAGCTTTGTTTATCAGGCTATAAGAGCAATAAACACAAAATTTCTCCAATGACCGACAAACTCAGCACACAGTTACTTTACACAGTCACTTTATATCATATCATTGCATTGGTATCATATTTTTACGACATAATTCTCACTCTCACTTATCTTCTATACCACTTTATCCTGTATTCAGGGTCACGGGGACAACATAATTCTGTATTGTTTATATTAATATTTATATTATATTGTATATATTTTATATCATAGTCTCCTTAGTCTTATTTTAATGATAATTTTGTACATACTTTTTTTTTTTTTAATCTGCAGTCTGGAGTTTGTTGCAATTGTATTTCACTACTGTTGTACTTGTACAAGCCTGTATGTGACAATTTCAATTCTTGAATCTTGCATATAACCTTTTAGAAGATTTTATGGTATAATTCATTAGCTTTCCACTTACTCTACTGTTGCAGACTAGAGTTTACAGGTCTCACTCATTCTATGACTGTGAATTGGCCCTGGCCAGGAACTTGCAGTTAGCACTGGGAATGAGGAGAAGCACCAGGCTGGAACTTGCAGGACTGAGCTGGCCGATAGAAGTGGTACATTGATGTTGTACCACTTGGGTCTTCTCCAAGTGTTCTTGAATAATGGGGAGCACACGGCTGATTTTGGCTTGCATTTGTTGGATGTACTCCACCACATATCAGAAAGGAGATAGCTGAAAATGGTACAACATCAATTTACCACTTCTATCGGCCAGCTCAGTCCTGCAAGTTCCAGCCTGGTGCTTCTCCTCATTCCCAGTGCTAACTGCAAGTTCCTGGCCAGGGCCAATTCACAGCTAATGATTAAGGACTACTTCCTCTGTCTGATACCATAGATGAATTTAACCTGCTAGGTCCCTCTTTTTTATTTACAGCTGAGGTGTGCACTTATGGCATATGGTGTCTTGTGGCAAAGCTTATTACCTACTTATTCAGTTCATAAATTATTAACTAATCAGACTAAAATTATAAAGACTAAAGGTATAGTATTTAAGCACAATTTAAGGATCCAATTTAAGGATTTGGACAGTAGGCCTTTTTTTATTTTGGACCTCCTGTGGAAAGGGCTTGAGTGCAATAACTTCCCAAATTTAGACCAAGATGGGATGCTGTGTGGTCAAGAGTCTCACTACCCAGATCACCATCAATTTCAATCTTAAACCACTGTCCACAAACTTTTGGCCACATAGTGTAGAATATTAATATTGTAACATTATGTAGTTTCCGTATCCCAAGATCACATTGTTTAGAAACAATTGTTTAGCACTTGTAAGTGGCGTGATTTCACCTTTGTTTACAGTATGTGAACAGTCAACAGAATTGAACGCCTGTGCTTAAAAACAAAAAATTTCACATAACCTTCAAATGCAAACAAACCTTTCTTAACACTTTTATGCTTCTAATACCTATTACATATACTTCACACATGAAGGTAACTTTTGATACATTAAATAAAACACACCCTTTACCCTGTATACCCCCTTATAATTTAAATCTGCAATTTCCGCATCCGCACCCTAATTAAGCAGACTGACCATCTGTCCATAAAAGAGATGCAATCATAAAAAAATAAATTAATGAAAAACACAAGTATGATGACCATTAATAATATAATTATGGCTACATTAATTAACCACATTATGATATTATAATATTAATCATTATCATAGTATTAACGCTTTACTTCATTTAAAACAGAATTTATGACAGTGGCATGGATAACTGCAATGGCTAGTTTATGCAAAAAAAACTGGCCAACTGTATACTAATGTACAGTAGTCTCAAAATACAGTACAACAACTCAGACAAGAAAGAGGTAAGCTAGAGCAACACCCAAGGCCCCAGACCCAACAAAAACAAATATTATTCAGAGTATTCAGGATGCAAAAGTGCTTTGCTGGCAGATTACATACCACAGCCTCCTTAATTTAGAGATCTATTTCAAGCATTTGAATGCACAAATTCAATTCAGTTCAATTCAATTTTATTTGTATAGCGCTTTTAACAATTGCCATTGTCCCAAAGCAGCTTTACACAAAGACGAGATCAGTCTGAGAGATGAAATACCATGATCATGGAAGTATACTGATTGTGTACAACTTAATAATTTCAGTATTTTATTGAGTGAATACTAGGAGAAACAAAAATATATTTTGCATTTAATTCATTTAAACAATACAATATTTGCTACATATAAAGACAGTTAGTTACAGTAGGTATACATTTAGTTTTGTAATACATTTAGCAAACATTCCAGGTCAAGTAAGGTCTTAAAGAACTGCAAATTGATTTTGTAGGAGGATAATAAAATGATTACAATTTTTAAGTAAAAGAGACAGTCATTTTCAACAAATACACTGAGCAAGTCTCATTTTCTTACTGTTGTCTATTTGACTACGTATCATGAAACAATGTCAATTTATATACTAATTCTGTATTTGTTGCCATTTAGGAACTGAAATTGTAAAAGTTGCAATTGTAAAAGTAAAGAAGTACAAAGATGATCAAGGCAAATGTAGCAGATTTATATTATGGTTATAGTAGATCACCCTTCCACTTTTAAACGTTTCTGGCAGATGTAATGTGAGGACAAGTAACAAGGGTTTACAATCCAGTTGGTCATGTAAGGCAAATGTCCTTTTAGCAGTGCGCAGTTGCCCTGGGTGACTGGGTTTGGATATCTCGGGTTCCAGTAGCTGTTAATAGAAATAAAAAATAAAATCTTGATTGATTACACAAACACATGACTTGACACTTCAACAGAAATATTTTACCGCTTTTCTAAATACATTCAAACATCAGAAATAGTGTGATACATGTTGTGCCAAAAGGCTGGTTTAAAGAAGTCAGAAACTGCTGATCTTCTGTGGCTTTCAAACACGAAATAAGTTAGACAAAATTCAGTGATCAGCAGAACATAATCATGTTGCTGATGAAAGAGGAATTTTCTTCCTTTTTCCCTTTACCAGTATATTTAGTTCAAGATATAAAAACACAAAGTTTTTATTAACAGTTAAGAATACATTTCTTACCAGTAACCAATGTGTTTCCTACTCTTTTTATGTATTAGAAAAAAATTGGTAAGTCTACTGATTCATTAACTATTAATCTATTAAAACTATTCTAAACAAAGAACGGGACTTTTTTTCTTACCTACGCATTCATGCAGTTATCTAATCAGCCAATCATGTGGCAGCAGTGCAATGCATAAAATTAAACAGCATTAAGCCTGCAGTAACCATAACATCAGAATTATTATTCTGTTCAGAAAAGAAGTGATTTTGACCGGGACATGATTGTTGGTTCCAAACAAGCTGGATTGACCATTTTACTAACTGCTGATCTGGGATTCCCATACACAAGAGTCTTTAGAGTTTACTGAAAACGATCCTATAAAGAAAAGCATTGAATAAGAATCAGTTCTAAGGATGCAAACACCTTGTTAATGAGAGAGATGACTTGGAATGACCAGACTGGTTTAAATCAAGTTCAGAAACATCATTTAATTAGAAAATTTCCAACAATATGATGTAGGTTAAACAATTTTAAAAGCAGAAGTGTCTGAATGCAGTTGTTGCTGCTGAAGGTAGCACAGTTAGTTTAGAAGTTTAAATGGCAATTTTGCACGAGTGTGATATACAATATACTGTACAGGTATAGTCAGATTGAAGAATATGGACATTATACTCATGCTTAAGCCTTCACCAAAATATTATCACAAAGTTGGAACCACACAATAATATTGTCTATCTTGGCTTGGTGTAGCTTTAAGATTTCACTTTATATATATATTTTTTATTTTTTATTTTTTTCCCCCAATTTTCTCCCCAATATTAGTCGTAGCCAATTCCTCCCCGTCACTAGGGGGCTCCCACATTAAGGCTACTACTACCACTCAGTCGGGAGGGCGAAGACTATCCGTGTTTCCTCTGAACTGCGTGACGTCAGCCAACCGCATCTTTTCGAACTGCTTGCTAACGCACCATTAGGGTAACACACTCGGAGGAAAGCGCTAGCCGCTCGTTCTGCGTGCGTGAGCTCACGCAAATGGTCAAGGCTCTGGGTTACTACAATACTCGGTGAAGACTGTGCAACAGCCAATTTGATTGGTCAGGCTGCTGTGCTGAGAATGATCCACCACTCAAAATTACCAGTAATCATTGATGGCTTTTCCTCAAACCCACCAAACAGGTCAGGGCTCTGGGCTTATATGGTTAAGGGCCTTGCTCAAAGACTCAACAGGGACAGTTTTGCTATGATTGTTCCTAAATATTTTGGCATTACTTCTGGGTTAAGAAAAATTCCACCCACCCAAAATATCCATAAAACAGCAGTTCTGTGATTAGAAACTGCACTAATGACTCACCTCTTGGTTAGTGTGGTATTGTTAACCCACATCCACTTATTTTCTGAATAATGCAGTCCAATCCAGTACAGTAGGCCCCGAGCATAAGATTGAAATACCTACAGTAAAAGACAAAATTTCTCACAGTAGGATATACATCTTTAGCCTGCCATAATGGAAGAGTGCTTTAGTGATGTCTGCTTTAGTTTGCCTGATTGATTGATTGGTTGATTTACCTGCGAATTTTCATTGTCTATAACAACCAGGTCGCCACCCTGTTTCTGACACGCCTCCCTGCTCTCATGCCAGTTTTGACGCTCCTTGGAAAAGAAGTAGCAGGAGGTGTTGACCCTAATCCAGTCCTTCCTACACTCAGAGCACTGATACCCTGCAGAGAAACACCAGGTTTAAACACACAGCTAACGGATTACACAAATAAAAATAAAGAATTCACACAATCAATACAAAAACAATAATGAAGCATTATTAAAAAAAAAAGAATAACTGAAATAGTAGAGCATTCAGGATGATTATGATTATTAGCATGTGATAGTGTTTTACCTTGGCTCACAGGATAAATGGGCTTCTTGTGGTCACTTGGGTGATCTGGACACTTCGGGATGGACTTAGTTTCACTTACTGGACACCAACAGAACAGAAAAGGTACAAACAAATTTAATGAATTATTTCTACCAACATTTCCAAGGTAACTTCTACCTATGTGCCAAAACCATAACATACTTTACAAAAGATATTTTATGTCAATATAGAAGAACAGGTATGGCTATATTTTTTTCCAACAACACAATTCACCAAACACTGGAAAATCAACAGCCAATTCCTGATATTGTCCCGAAGCGGGACAGAACGAGGTGAATCCAAGCGCAGATGAAGATCGCGACGTAAAACGGAAGCGTGCTCGGAATGCAGAAACAAGGGTCAAATGTCGGAGACACGGTCAGCGTAGCATCGGAGCCAAATCGTAAAACGAGAGCCGTAGTAAAAAGAGAAGGCTTTAGATCGGTAAGCGGGAAATTAAGCAGCGAGGCAACTATAAAAAAGAAAACCCGTGGTCGAAACGAGGAAGCGCGAGATAAAAAAAAAAACGGGAAATCAAAACAGCGAGGCGAACAAATCCGAAACGTGAGGCGAAAGACGAGAAAAAGAGAGAGAGAAAAAACGAACTTGCCAGCGTGAAGGCCATGAAACCAACCGCGAGAGTTTTTTGTGTCTAATTTATTACTCTTTTGAAACCATGGAAAGCAGCTGTGACTAAGACAAAGCGATTTCCCGCTGGGAAAAATTAAGTTTTTTGAATCTTGAATATATAGCATTGTATTTTATTTCATATTTTTTTTATTATCTGTTTTCTATTTTTATCTATTTTGAAAATTATATAAAACTCTTTAGAACATTCCTAGTGTAAAATATTCTTTATTTAACACCATCTTATGTTACTGCAAGTTTCTTCTTAGTATAAGGAGAAAGTGTATCCCGTATATTCAATGCTGTACAATGACGTTGCAATTGTCTGCCATCTAGAGGTAAGAACTGCAATTCGGATAAATGAACTACTTGGTTTCATTTGCAAATAGGACAGTCATGATAAAGTGTCACATGACATTAAAAAGAACTGGCCATTATAGACTCTAGGACGAATATATGTGGCGCATTAAGCACTTGTCAACCCAACAAATTCATATTTGCCTACTGTTCCAATGTAACACGTGCTGTTGGCGCATGATTTTAATAAAAATAAATAAATAAATAAGAAATTTAAGAATGTCAATACGTGAGACTAATGTTTGTATTCAATACATTCAATAAAAGTAAAAGTCATATGTGATACAATTTTAAAAAATTGTGTTTTAAGAGGTTTGTTTTTTATGATCAGCAAAAAAGTTGGTGGTAGCTATTGTTTTTTTGTTTTTGTTTTTTTTACAAAAATCTGGTGTAAGTCAACAAGTTATTAATTTTGTGTATGCACACATCTGATTCTTGCTAAATTTCAGTTTTGGTGCATAGTTTCTATGGAATTAATGGAATGTTGTTTTGTGTCACTCAGTGTTACTGAGTCAGTAATTTATTATGCATAACTTACACTTCATAGCCAGACCAAGAACCACAGCCAGTAAGAGCAAAGTGAGAACCAGGAAAAAAACAGAAATCCTCCTGTACAGTTGAAGTTTCCTGTAAACATCTAGACACAGAAGAAATACACATTATCACAACCCATGGCATGCAAAAATAACTTGAGACACTACGTGTTTGCGTGAGATTAGTTTTTTATCCTTCACCTGAGGTCCCCAGACACTTTCACCAGGGATCGGAGTAGGCCCGAATTTACAAAATTTTATGAAACTGATAAATCATTTAATTGTTAATTTATTGTCACTCAGTGGGGATAAATGCGCAACATCACACCAGTTTTGTAGAGTTATTTTGCATCTGTAGTAAAGCTTGCTGTTTACATGCTCTTTAATATATAATGCACACAGCATGCAAATTATACATTATTCCATGGTAACGGCATGGCATGTTGTGAAGGTCACACGCGCTTTAATTTTTGCTTTAAATTTATCACCAAAACCTAACAACACATTTAGTATGGCAAACTGTTCTAGCAATTCTGTTTATCCTATGACAATACACAATTTTGAGCTGAGACTGAGTCTTAATATTTTTTGCTGTATTTACAAGATATTGTTATTGGACCTCTTTGACTGATTTAATGAGGTGTATGTAGCCATTGCCCTGGAACTGCTTGCTAGAAATGTATTGTCGTCAAGTATTATATGTAAAATATGTATTGTACATAATGTATTTATTATGCATATACTGTTTGTATAATATCTACTACTGTTTACACTCCTACATATCAAAAAGTCAGCAAGCTGATTCAGGTAAATTGGGACAAGATATAGAATAAAACACCAAAATTGAATGAGGCATTGGCGTTCATATGTAACACCCTAACCTAATATTAGATTTTGATGTAATTAGTTTAGAAGCTTCTGATTGGTCAGTTGTCATAATAAGGACTATTTTTTTGTCTTTCGTACCATGTAAAACTCCACTCCGGCAAGGACGCAAAAAATTAATGCAGGACAGAAACAAAGCAACTAGCAAAGAAGGCATCAGGCACTTAATATTTAGATCCACCATTAAGACAGTTCAACATCGCCACAGCCTGAAATGCATACAAGGAAGACCTGCCTTGCAACATAACAGACCTAAAATGCATGTGATTAACAGTCATTTGGAGAAGTGTGCTCTGGGCAGATGAGATAAATATAGAACTGTCTAGCCATAAGGATCAGTGCTATGTGAAACATGGAGGTGGCTGCATCATGTTGGGGCAGTGTTTTACTCAGGGCTGCACAATTTGATTGCAAAAAAAATCACATTGTGATTATTCTGTGATTTTCATTTTAAACTGTGATATTTACTATTAAACGTACCATTTTTTATTCAAACATTTATCTACGCTAACAGCACAAATGATTTGTAATGAATGTTTGCTGATATTTATCACATCAAATTATATAAAAAAAAAAAAAAAGTTTTTAAATTCCTAACTACATAAACTCCTTACTAGGCATACATAACCTGGAATAAACTGCAGCCTTTTGCAATCAAATAATTGCACTGGTCCATTTTGTGATTTAAAATGTGATTAATTGTGCAGCAATGGTTTAACAGGAAAAAGACTGGTGTGCTACAGAAAATAGATAGCATCATAAGGAAGGACAAAATAACCCCAGAAATACAAAAGCACCTCAAGACATCAAACAGTCAGTTAAATCATGGTCACAACTGGGACTTCCAGCAGGAAAATGATCTAGACATGTATGTGTCTATGTTTACATGCAACAGAACTCATCAGACAGTTTAAATGTGTAGATATGCCAGAATATCAGTTTGACTGATTGGTTTTATTGTACAGTACTTGACCTATTTTACCTTCCTTGTCCCTGGAATTGGTCCCTGCAGACATATAAACATTTTCTGATGGTATGTTCAGTTTGCAGTACAGATCAGTTTCTTCATCTTCTTCTTTTACATTTTCTTCCTCTTTTTCAGCATTTATGGGAAGAAGAAATAATTAAATATATGAGAAGATTTTCCTAAAATTCATGTGTTTTGTCAAGTGATGTAATGTGAAAATTCTGTCAAAACATCATCAGGTCAAATTGATAGAGACTTTAACTGCATATTTTTATTGAAAAAATAATAAAATATGTTTTTTCCAAATATTTATATTTAGAAGATATTTTTTGTCTCATTAATTAATTTTGTCTAATGTATTGCAACCAAAATTATTACGATAGTATTATTGTAGTAAACGAACAGAGATAATGCAAAGACAAAATGACAGTGTCAAGTTGTTGCTATGTTACAGGCACACTTTTTACTTAAGCAATAGTTATATAGCATCCTGTACATTTTATTATAAAACTCTGTATTTGAAGCACTAAATGTCTCAAAGGGTCTAACCATCTCAGTCGCACTGGTGGCCCATGAGGTACGTTCTTATAATTTATGTTCTCTTTTTGTTAATTATGTAGTTTTTGCAATTTGCAATGTACTATATATCAGGGACAATGTGACAATTTAAACTTCAAGCGGTTGATTAAAATAAATTAAATTATTACCTTTCCGTTTGGAGGAGGAAGAAGGCTTTGAAACATTATAAACGTCTTCTGTTGGAGTTTTCAGTTTGCTGTACACATTAGTTTTTTCATCTTTTATGTCCTTTTCTTTTCCTTCAGCTTTTTTCTGAGCTTCTACAAGAAAGAAAAAAATGATGATAGTAATTGAGTAGTTGAGTAGTAGGACAAAATATCAGGCACTTATCTTCCGCAGACATTTTTCTGAGACTTATTAATTGATTTTTCGTACTTATTGAGACCTCAACAAAATGATGCTCGGTGTACTGTATAACATTTGAAGATAAACCTAATTTTTTGATCATTCTCATTCCTCTATACAAAAGCGTCTTGATGTGTGCCACATTTTTACCATTCATTTTGTTTTTTTTTGAGAAATAAATATCAATTTAAAGGCACATTTTATACATATGAAATCATTTCATGTTTTGGGGAAATTACATATTGGGTACAATAAAAAAGAATGTGTAGGCACAACAGGAGAGTGCTTTTTATCAAGTTCTGTATATGTTCTACTAACACACTTTAGTAGTACCCCTTTGCAGTTTAGCAACAGTCTGACCAGTTGTTGACTTTGTTTGCAACATCTTAGTTGCACTATTGATCCACGAGGTAATGGTTTCAAATGTTTTCTGTTCTCTTTTTGTTAATTTATTTTATTATTTATTATTTATTATGTTATTCTTTTTCTTTGCAAGACTCTTTCATTTTTCTTTGATTCAGGTTACAAAGTCAACTCCATACATAGACCTTATTACACTTAAATGGCATTGCGGTATTTAAAATGTGCCACTTTTTTATTTCTTTTAAGCATTTGTATTAAATAAAGTTTCCTTCATTGCTTTTAGAAAAGGAAGTAGGTTTTAAAAGTTTATCAACATTTTCTGGTAAATCATTTAGTTTGATGTAGACATTAGTTTCTTCTGCTTTTTCCCCTCCTTTTACTTTTCCTTCCTCTTTTTTTAAATCCTTTCTCAGCTTTTATGGGAATAAGAATTAATGACTATCATGAGAGAACCTTTCAAAATTTTTGTTGTAATAATAAATGTATCGTTACTGAATATTAAAGTTAATAAAATCAGTCCTTATAGTATAAAAAGGACAGCTAAGAAACTAGAGGAACAATTCAATTTTGCACATATAAATCATTTTATTCTTCATCCTCAACCTTTACAGTAAAAAAAAAAAACATTTTCAGTCTTTTAATTTTTTTTACATTAAAAAATTTTTTTATATGGAAATGAGACAGCTTGATATTTGCAGGGCTGTTTAAATCTTCAATTCATCTACTGCCAGCTTCATTATCCATTACTACACAGATTAAATGGGTATCACAAAAATTTTTATTGTCCACTTCATAGTTTTTTCAAGCTTTGCTTAAATAAATAAAGGCATTACCTTCACTTCCTTTGGGAGAGGAAGTAGTCTTTGAATCCTTATCAACATCTTCTGTTGGAGCATTCAGTGTGCTGTACAAATTACCTTCACTCTTTATTTCTTTTTCCTTCTTTTCTTCCTTATTCTCAGGTTCTAATAAAAAAAGAACATTTTTTTTAATATAAGAAAACAGGACAAAATATTAGGCACAAAAATCAGGAAAACCATTTTGCCTTTTTCGGCATCTTCTGCCATCAAGCAGAGTATTAACTTTATTTTTAGTTTAATACCAGCATGCCAATTTGACTATATAATTCTTTATACACATACATGCAAGATGTAAACAGACATGTTGCCATTATCATACTATTATTATTGGAATATACCCATCTAAAAGCCAAGGAGTGAAAATTCCAAATAAATTTCTGACTTCCAAGGAGTCAGGATTGTTGGTCAATCTGATGGTAGACCGTCACAAAGAGAAATGGCTTAAAATCTTGATCCACACCTTTCTACCATTAACATAATTCTAATTAATTAGGTGCAGAAAATGGGATGACTAAATAGTTTAAATGTGAGAAACTGGATAAAAAATGAATGCAAAAACATTCAAAGATATTTTTGGAGCTATTTTGAAAGCTTATTAGTAAGACGATTATTATTTGTACAGCCAGTTCAATTCAAGTCAATTAAATTTTCTTAAAAAATACAGATAAAAAATTTACCTTTTGTTCCCTCCACTTTGTTTTTCTCTGCATCTGTATTATCTTTTTCTTTTGCCGAAGTGAGCTCTGCCATTTCCACCTCAGTTGTTTTCTGTGGATCCATAGTCTTTAACTTGTTTTCTTGACCAAAATCCCTTGTGTCTAATAAAAGTAAAAAAAAAAATAATTATTAAACAAAAGGAACTATTATAATTGTCATGTCCACACAGATTAAATTCATGCACATAAACAATGTCCAACTTACAAGTACAGATGTGGTTATTTTGGTTGAAAGAGAATAATCAATGTTCTGAGAATTCAAAAGTGATTAAGCCCCTGTTCACACTCATCACATCTCCCTTGCTTCACACTTCCTCATCACACTTTTATACTGGCACACCAATAACAAAACACAGCCACTTCTCTCTTTCTTCCGTTGTTGCATTTATTTTAAAAAGCCTATTGCTACTCTTTTGCTAGTCTTGGGAAATACTTCTGAGAAATATTCTTAAGCCACAAATAATCCTATCATTCAAGCATTAAAAACATCTAACTTAAAGCATGAACCAGTGATATAAAGGTGCAGATGATGTCAGATGATCAGTATAAAGGTGAATGCTGAGTGGTTGGAATAGATGAGAGGGAAAATGGGGTTGCTGCTGAGGTTGTTACATAAATAAATTTTTTTTTTTATTGTTTTTTTTGTGTGTTGGCACTTTGCAGCCCATTACAGTAAAACATTTCTTCCTGTCTCTTTAATTTAAGCAAATGTGTCTAATACATTGGAAAGAGGGGTGGCGCATGACTTTTGCACAGTGTTGTAGATTCGCTTGGTCCAGAGCAGTGGAATGATGTGGGGAAATTTTTGAGGAAATTTCAGTCGAAGTTTGCGTTGCTGGGCTCAGCAAAGTTATGTGGCAATAAAATAAAGACAGCTTTTTTTTTTATTTACCTTCTTAATAAGTAAATAAATAGATACAAAAGTGTCCAAAGGTATTGAGGCAAAAGTTGAACTAAATGTTTTTATGACATTCCTGAGTTTTTAAAATAATGACCCATGGACATGTTATTTTATGCAATGAAGTTTCCATATAACAATCAACATTAGATATGTTCTTGGACTTTGGGCTGCTCCCATTAAAGGGTCACTACAGCAGACAAACTGATCCGCACAACAACTTGGCACAGGTTTTAAACCGGATGCCCTTCCTGATGTAGCTCCAGTTAAAAGGAAAATGATTAGAGATAAGAAACTTGCTCCCTGGTATAATAACCACAAATGCACTTTTAAACAAACCGCTCGGAAATTAGAATGCAAATGGCGTAAAACTAAATTGTTAGTATTCCAAATAGCATGGAAGGAGAGCATCCTGAACTATAAAAAAGCTCTTATTGCTGCCAGATCATTGTATCACTTCACTCTTATTGAAAATAAAAAGATTTTTATTTAGGCTAAATAAACTAGAAACAAGACCACTGCAGAAATCTCCACAACAACAACATACAGTACTGAAGACACTTTTTCAGTAACAAAATCATAAATATTAGGCAAAAAATTCAGGCTTTGAAACTAGACAATTTAAGTGATACAGATGATAAACACATAATAATAAACACATAATAATCACATCATAACCTAGAATACTTTACTCCCCATGAAGAGAGTGAACTAATTTCACTCATCTCTTCTTCAAAATCGTGTACCTGTGTATTAGATCTATACTGACACATTTTCTCAAGCGGATAGTACCAGCAATAACGGAAACCCCTGTTAAAAATAATTAACTTTGTTGCTCAACAGTGGGTATGTTCACAAATTCTTTAAATTAGTAATTATTAAACCGCTAATTGAGAAACCTAATTTTTAGTTAGATTTTAATATACTAATATTGACATATAAAGCATTAAAAGGTCTCGCGCAGCAGTATCTGAGTGAATTGCTAGTGTCTTACGATCCCCCACACCTACTTCAATCACAATCAAAGAATTTAGGCTGCTTGTAAGTAGCACGTTTTATGAAAACTACAGCAGGTGGCAGAGCTTTTTCTTACAAAGCCCCAAAGTTATAAAATAGTCTTCCAATTAATGTTCTGGACTCACACAGTCTCAGTGTTTAAGTCTAGACTAAAAACCTATTTACTTAGCCAAGCATTTTTGTAAATAGATTTGCCTTAGGTAAAGGTGCAGATCTGGTGGCCTCATGGACATGATGATGTTTTTAACCTTAATTGTATTTTTCTTCCATTGTTTTTTCTATTTTGGCCTTGGGTCGATGTTTACATCATAGTATACAATGGGTGTTTTGCCATTTATGTTTGGATTTCATTGCAAGAAATTACATGATGGAACTCACCCGTGCTGTCATGCACAGGACCTGCAGGGACTAGAGTCAGAACTCAGGCAGATGATGTTGCTGTCGCCTGGATCAGTTGTCACATCACAGTCGTTAGACGGAGACTATCACTGTCCCACCGGAGTCGCCAGAATTGTCATGCACAGTATTACGGTGAACTGGTATGTTTAGATGCTGTCTGCCCCACTCTCATTGATCACTCAGGTTTGTTGACGGTAAAGTGATTGATCTCAGGGAGATCACTTCTTCTCCTCTCTCTCTCTCTCCCTCTCTCTCTTTCCCTCTACCTGTCTCTCTATTGAGCTATACATGTCACTCCTGAGCTGCCAGTGATCTAGACCCCTCTGCCCTCTGAAGCTGTCTGACTTATCCTGGTGTCCTACTTTTGGTTGGAGATCTCTTCACATGGATGCCCCTTGTGGTCTGCCTGGGATGTGTGTGGTGACTGGGGGAGGTTCCACTTTTCCGACGATGGTCCTGTCCTCGGCTGGAGTTTCCTACAGTCTACCTAAGCATCCAATAACAAACTGGACTCCATTTTACCTTAAACACATCTCCTGTTATACTGAACTTCCAGTCTCACACAGTATGATGCAGATCAATCACTGCTCTCCGTTTCGCCCAATGGAGGATGGGTTCCCTGTTGACAATCTCTCTTTACATTACCTTTTAGTTGTTGTTGGCCTTTCAGCTGCTCCCAGCAATTGGTCATCATCGCACATACAGTACAAGCTTGGAACAGGTTTTACACCAGGTTTTAGTAAGAGACTCGTCCCCAAGTCTCCTGGGATAGGCTCCAGGTCCCCTGCAACCCTGTATACTGGGTAAAGCAATATATACGATGAGTGAGTGAACTCAACATTGGAAAGTTAATGTAAATATTGTTCAGAAGCAGGCAGCTACATATACATATAGGATTTTAACCAAAAAGGGCTGGGCATTTTGCCTGGAAAACAAAATCAGAATTAGAGATGAGAAACTCACAAGTCCTTTGAGTCACCTGAGTTAGCAGGGACTCTGACTGACTGAAACCCTAGAATCCATCGAATCCTTGACCTCATGAATTTGAGTCCGATATATCCCACGGTTCAAATGAATCAGCCAGAACACATATTGTATACACGGATAGTATTTTGAGTCTCTTTGGTTTCGGATCCTAAAATATAAAAGACTGTGAATCAAGAGTGGTTTACAGAAACCATAATATTGCATCTCTTTTTTACGCATATGGATGACTACGTCAATCGCATAGGCGTCACCGACAAAGAGGGTGTGTTTATGTTATGTCCCTCCCTCAATATTAATTAGTTTTGTCTATTTCTTCCGTGTTCTGATACACGCCCCGCCCCTGAATTGCCCCGAGATTGATCCTTTCGAATGAGCAAATTAACAATAATTTCCATGAATGGAACTGAAAGTTACACGAAAAGAAGAAAAACACTTTAGAGGTAAATGCTGTGAAATGCTTCAAATGAACAGATTATGGCTTTGGCATGAAGGAAAGTTACAGTTCCTGAGGCTCTGACGGCCCTAACATTACGGGACAGCGAGGCTGAATCCATCAGCCAACCACATCTCACAGCGTAATACATTGGCTCATTAAAGTGGAGATTTAAAAAAGTATATATTGGGTCATATTTGTAAAACAAAGAAAGAAAGAACAATAAGACAAACAACATATAAAACTATGTATAAAGACAATGTTTTCAGTGTCCAGTAGCACCAGTCTCACAGAGACTCAGGAGGCTTATAAACAGTTTGACAGCAAAATGAGACATTTTGGCAGTATTGTGATGTTTTTATTTATTTCAAAAGATACAGGACAATACTGCCAAAATGTATCATTTACAGGCTGTTAGAAAATATTAATTGCATTGTCTCTTAATGAGTCACAAGGGTGTTAAAAAAGCATTCATCATTCAATGTCATTCAGATCAGTTTATAGTTATGATTAAAAAAATGCTATACCTCCACCTGCCACTGTTTCATCCCAGTGGAACAATCTGACTACATGTGCAGTGCCATTCCTATTTCTGACTTTTTTCTCTTTGCATATTTGTCACACTTGTGTGGGTGGAATTTTATCTAAACACTTTTTATGAGGAAAAGAAAAATTGGTCTTTTTGTTTGTGAGATATCATGAACATTTCAACATTTCGCAGGGGGGGTATCATCGTGATGCAGCGTAAGATAAACCACTTATCAGTGTAAGCTGTAAGTGCAGCAGGTCAGTGATGATGAACCAGTGCCTGCTGATGATGACCAACACCTCTCCCCTGATCTACCAGAGCTGAGTGAAAAGAATCGCAATCAAACTGAACAGGTAAGCTGGAATAAAATCAGTAGCAGCATTAACTCATGTTATTAATTATTATGGTAGTCAATAACAATTCAAAATAACGTTTCTCAGCATTATTTTGAATTAATGTTGACTACCATAATAATTTAAATAAGTAACTAGTTTACTAGCGTGAGCTAATGTTGCTTCTGATTTTATTTCAGCTTACCTGTTCAGTTTTATTGCCATTCTTTTTAAAATATTGTCTTTATAGTTATATATCTTGTTTGTCCTGATGTTCTTTCCTTTGTTTCTTTGTTTTACTGATATGACCCAATATATGTTCAGCGATACTTCAAATAATATGTTTAAAAAAACATTGATTTCTGTATTGTATTATATTTTTATACTAGTAACTGGCGTTAAAAATTTATCTCTACATTAATGAGCCAATGTATTGATGTGGGCTGCTGTGGGCCAGGAAGTCCAGGGCCACTTGTTTGTCCCAGCCCGCCCCGGTACGGTCGTTGTATCCATAAGCTCATCACACGCTTAACTATTTTGATGGTGTTTGTGGGGTTAGAAACAGGGCTAGTGTGATAAATGCTGTTGTGTTCACTGATTATGTATTGCAACCGCAACACTAGGTGGCAGTGTCAGAATAAGTAGAGAGAGAGAAGAGAAGAGAAGGATAGGGATATAGGAGAGTATAAGTGTTCTGCTGCTGAGCTACATTTGGCAACGAGTTGTATGTTTTTTGCTTCTTTTTGCTGACTCAATATGGCTGGAAACGTGCATGTTTTTGCCGTGCCCGGGAGAGCCGCAGATGACCTTCGACATGTGGAATGCCGATTTTCAAAAATTACCCACTGGTAATTAATGCAATGGGTGCCGCTTGGCCTGAAGCTCGCAGGAGAGCTACATTGCTCCACTGTCTCGGAGCCGAGGGGCAACGGACTTTCTATTCGCTTCCAGAACAACCCTTGCCATGTGCCAAACACACTTAAGTGCAAAATCAATATCAGTACACCCGCTTCTCTTACCACAGAGCACGAACTGGTTGTTGACACAGGATCAGCAGTATCTATTTTGCCACACTAGATCTATATTCAGTACTTCAATGACACACCACTGCTTCCAGCTGTTAGTCAGCCAGTGACCTTTACAAGGAAGAGAATCTCTGTGCTTGGCTGCCTACAAGTTAAAGTGAGTAGAGGAGTTTTCACTGCCCCAGTCACATTCTACGGTGAAGGAGGGCACCTCTCTTTTAGGAAGAGATCTTATAATTTCAATTCAATTCAATTTTATTTCTATAATTTTCATTGCCGCAAAGCAGCTTTACACAGTCAAAAGAATTATTTAAGTTAGTATGAAATGTGAATTTGTCTGAATCAAAATGGTCAGTTTGTCCCTGGTGAGCAAGCTGAGGGCGACTGTGGCAAGGAAAAACTCCCTGAGATGGTAATAGGAAGAAACCTTGAGAGGAACCAGACTCAACAGGAAACCCATCCTCATTTGGGTGAAACAGAAAGCAGTAAATTATCTGCATTTATACAGTATGTAGGGTGGGAGTCAGTTCAGCTATACTAGCTGATGTTAATTGATGTTAATATGGAGTCCAGGTAGTTATTGAAGACCCAGGTAGACTTGTAAGAAGTTCCAGTCCTGAACTATCGAACTGTCAAGTCCCCAGAGAAACAGTTGCCAACACCAGTCAAGGTCAGAACCATTTTCTAGGTAGAGAGAATCATTCCCAGACACCAGACGCATCCCATTATAAAAGCCTTAAACATCTGCATCAAAGGTAACACTGTCCTCCCACCCGTACTTACCACAAATCCTGCATGGATTGAATCCAGCTGGCGTGATTGAAAAAATGTATGCATCACCTTGGGTTTCACCTATTGTGGACGAAAAACTGGCAGAATACGGATGTGCACAGATCTCTATAAACCAAACAAAGCTGTGATCACTGATTGCTACCCTCTACCTCATGTGGATGAACTGTTTGCGAATTTACAAGGTGCAAAGATGTTTTCCACAATTGATCTGGCTAATGCATACTACCAGTTGCCTCTCCATGAAGATAGCAGAGAACTTACAGCATTCATCACACATGATGGTCTGTTCAGATTTTTTGAGTTCCTTCTGGCCTTGCGTCGGCTCCCCCAGCCTTCCAGAAAATGATGGCTGACATCCTAAATGGCTTCCTAGGTGTTCAGAATTATTTGGATGACCTCATCGTCTATGGCAACACCCCTGTTGAGCATGATCAGAACCTCAACACTGTCCTTCAAAAGCTGAAGGAAGCTGGATTGTTTCTCAGTGAGAACAAATGTCACTTCAGGAAGATCTCCCCATGCTTCCTAGGTCATACCATTACTGCAGATGGCATTCTTCCTGACCAAGAACACATTAAGGCCATCCTGGAAGCCCCTACTCCATCTGATGCTGTTGCCCTGAGATCCTTTCTGGGCCTAGTATCCTGGTATTCAAAGTTGCTGCCTAACTTTGCAACAGTTGTGGCAGTCCTATGCATGCCTGTGCCAATGGAAAAGACACATTTACATGGACCCCTGCCACACAAAGCAGCTTTGAGGAAGTTAAGCAACTTCTTGTGAACAGTCCTGCGCTTGCTCTTTTTGGCTCTTTTGCGACCTGTGATTTCTACAGATGCGAGCGATTATAGATTTGGAGCTGTCTTTGCACAAGTACAGCCTGATGGTACAGAGAAGCCAGTGGCTTTTGCTTCTCGCACACTGATTGGAACAGAGAGGAGATATTCGACCATTAAAAAAGAAGCACTTGCTTGCGTTTGGGCTACAGAAAAATGGAGAACATATCTGTGGGGACGTCGTTTTACTCTCTGCACAGATTACCAGGCTTTGACAACACTGCTCAGCACAAAGGGATTCGGTCGAGCTGGAATGCGGGTTGCCCGTTGGTCTGCACACCTGCTCTGTTTTGACTACGATATTATCTTTCGACCAGGCTCTCAGAACTATACGGCTGATTGTCTTTCACGCCTTCCGTTACCTGTGCCTTCTGACTCTATCCCGGATGCAGAACCCGAGATGGTGGCACAGATTTATGCTGCTCTGAGCTCCCTGGCTGACTATGACTCTGCTTGCTCTTCTTTGCCTGAACTGTTAGCCCTACGCTCGCAAATTGAAAGGGGTTGGCCTCTCTCCGTCAAATTAGTAAGTCAAGGATAACTACATCCACAGAGGTTTAAGACTCATCGTGCCACTCTCCTTACGACACAAACTGATCACGCTTGCACATGAGAGTCATCAAGGGATTGTCTGCACAAAGCAACGTCTGCGCGACCTTTACTGGTGGCCAAAGATGGACTCACAAGTACGTTCTTGCATTGCTTCATGTATACTCTGCCCGGTTAATGATAAGACAGCCTCTACTCGCCCTGCTCCTTTGCAACCAGTCCCACTGCCTGATGGGCCATGGAAGAAACTTGGCCTTGATATACAGTAGTTGGACCCTTTGACACTGCAGTTTCTGCTTGCAGGTATGCTATCACGCTGACAGACTATTATTCTAAGTGGCCTGAGGTTGCCTTTTTACATACTGCCACTACTGAGGATATTATTCACTTCCTGCCATCTGTTTTCTCTCGTCATGGTAACCTGGAAAACATTGTCACAGACAGTGGTCCGCAGTTCACTTCAGCAGCTTTTGCCTCATTCCTGCGCACCCAAGGTATCTCCCACAGCCGAACATCAGTCTACTATCCAGCTGCTAACGGAGCTGTCGAGAGATTCCATCGTGCTCTGAGAAGCTGCATTCAAAATGCTATTCAACAGGCACAACCATGGAATGAGACTGTTATGAACTGGCTCCAGGTGTATCGTGCAACACCACATGCTGCAACTTCTCAACCTCGCCATATGAACTCCTTTATGGCAGGAAAATGCGCACCAAATTGGATATTCTTTTCCTGCCGTCTGCCATGTCTCCAACCGGATGTCTCTGCTCGTTATGCAGTTCAGAGGCATCAGAATAAAATTTAGCATTACACTGATGCTAAACGTGGTGCACGCATGCCTTATTTTCGACCAGGAGAGAGAGTGAGGATAAGGAAGCCTCATCATGTTCCTAAAGCTCATCCCAGATTTACTTCCCCTGCAACCGTGAGGAAGAGAATAGGTCCAAACTCTTTCTTACTGAGTGATGGGAAAACTTGGAATGCCTCTCTTCTTGCCCAGATTCCTCCTGTGGCTGGACAAGACTGTGACACATCTGGACTGATACATACAGGTGTTAGTAATTCCCCCTCTCACAAACAGCCACGTGTTAAACACAAGCCCAAGTGGCAAAAGGACTATGTCATGTCATAGTTGACCAAAAGAAAGTTGAGAAGATTGCAGTAACTGATTATTATAGCTAATACTGTTTACAAGGTTCAAAGTTTACTGATTATGCCCTAGACATTAGTCAAGTTTAAGTAAGAGTAATTCATTTATTTACATTGATGTCACAGTTACATGTTAATTCACCTTATGTAAGCTACCTTATTGCAGAAAGATTTACTTATTACGTTTGTTTCCTATTAGCAATCACTTATATACAGAGTGTGTTCCTTTACAGAGAGAGGAAATGTTGTGTTCACTGATTATGTACTGTATTGCAACCGCAACAGGTGGCAGTGTCAGAACAAGCAGAAAGAGAGAAGAGAAGAGAAGGATAGGGATATAGGAGAGGATAAGTGTTCTGCTGCTGAGCTATTGTAAATGTTTACTGTACTGGTTGTCATGTCTTTTGTTCTATTCCCTGGCCTGGTTATTTGGATTCAACCATAACAAATGCCAGTGTGTGTGTGTGTGTGTGTGTGTGTGTGTGTGTGTGTGTGTGTGGTTTTTTTTTTTTAATTATCTCAGTTGGTCATAATCCATATCTACATCACACCAACATTTAACACATATTTTTGGGGTTATGTCAATAAAAGCCGATTATAGCGCACTACACACAATCTTGGGAAAGTGAGATGATACGAATTCAGCCTGCTTTGACATGGTCCTTCCGCTAGAGGGCACTCAACAAATCCTTAGAATCCACACTGATACACACTAGGGAGTACCTCGGCTCTTTCACGGTTCACGGCTATTGGTTCATCTGATAAAATGACTAAAGTTGTATCTAGAATTTTAATGTAATATGAAACTGATATAATTTACCTTAAAATGACGAAGAAAAACAAACAAAAAATTATTATGGACGTCAACCTTTATCTAATGAGTGACATATACTTAATTACAATTAACTATTTAAATTTTACATAAAGCTGCACATGATTTAAGAAAACAGAAGAAAGAATTAAAATAATACGGTATGTCTGTTAAAAATGTGGGGAAAACTAAATTTTTTTAGTATTGAAATAGGCCTATTATGTAAAATATTAGTTGACTTATTAATGAATTTAAAAATATAATTTTAGATTTAAAATGTAATGATAAGTAACAAAACCCCTTGTAAAATCAGTAATCAATACATGCATGCTGTGATTTATATATATATATATATATATATATATATATATATGAAAAATATTTTTTCAATTTAATTCCTGAAAAAAGAAATACTGTAACATAACTGGCTTTCAAACATAACCATATAATTTACACAAAATTCAATAAGCAGCAGAGCATAATTGCCTTGCTTAGGTCAAAAGGAGAATTATCTTTCTTTTTCCTCTTACTATTATATTTAGTTCAAGAATTACATGCACACAGTTCTTTTTACTCACTCATCTTCTATACTGCTTTATTCTGTATACCTGGTCGCAGGGGCCTAGGGAGACTTACTGTAGGGCATAAGGTGGAGTATGAATCCTAATCCATCACAGAGTGTACACACACACACACACACACACCTCACATGCTCATTCATAAAAACCTCACATGCTTATTCATAAACTACAGGCCTGATCTGCATGTCTGCATGGTTGTCGGAGGAAAGTGGAGCACCTGGAGGAAACTCACCAAGCATGGGAAGAAAATGCGAACTCTATGCACACAGAGCTGAGGCGGGAATCAAACCTGAACCCTGGAGGTGAAGGTGACAGTGATAACCACTAAGCAACCATGCCGCCTGGAGAAATTTATTATGACAATGCAATGTCACATTCCTGCAAAATGCCAAAAAAGGTAAAAGAAGGCATTACATAAGTTCCTTGTTAAAGACACACAAAAAGAAAAAGCTTCCAGTGAGTCAACAGGTAAAGTGCAGATTAATTTGTATTATTTTTATTTCATATTTTATATTAATCATTTTTGCACATTATTATTAATGGTAATACCATGAATGGCAGCTATGCTAATATTTTTTCACCTATTCTTTCTTTTTAAAGGTTTCTTTTTTAATTGGTTTTATAGGTTTTTCTTTACCAGAAGATAAAGGCCAAACCTGTGAAGATCCTGAGGCATTCAGAGAAGGACCAGCTCCACCTGGATTCTGCTTCAAAAATGGTTAGGAGATGCACATGTTGCTCCTGAGCTTCCAGTGATCCATACCCCCTCTGCCCTCTGCACCTGTCTGGCTCATCCTGGTGCCATCTTGGTGCCAAACTGAAGTCCATGTTAACTTCTGTTATACTGAAGTTCCAGCTGCCTAACACACAGTATGTCTGCAAAACAATCCCTGCTATCTATTATCACCCAAATAAGGATGGGTTTCCATGCTGAGTCTGGTTCCTCTCAAGGTTTCTTCCTCCTGGGGTCAGAGTGTAAAGTCAGCCATGATAGAGAGCCCCTGTTTGAAACATGAATTATGTTCTCTAAAAAAAAAAAAAAAAAAAAAAACGCAAAGAAGGATGTCTGGCCATCAGTCCTGGATCTAAGGCTTAAGCTCAACTGGGTTATGGCTTGTAGAATTTGCACTGCGATTGGGAATTTGGATTGTACTGTTTTCAAATTTCCAAATGGAAACTTTCAACACTTAAGGAGGCAGAAACATGATCAAAGGATGTACAAAATTGTGCAAAAGTCTTTAATCATCTCTCATTTATTCAGATTTTGCTTCCAAAGAGCCAGCCTTTTTTTATGTAGTCATGAGGAATAGTTCTGAAGATTGCTCTTAAGTCACACAGTGACCTATGAATCACTCAAGCATTAAAGCATTTAATTTAAGACATGAACAAGTGACAATTTGAAGATGGGATTTTCTGATTGGTTAATCTTTTGTTTTGTTATAAAAAGGAAACCTATCTCTTCTGGCCTGGCTTCCCGTCGGAAATGTGCGCTAAAATGTTTTAGCGCCCATTTATTACATAAACAACATCCGGTGGGGTGGAGTTTCCATAAACTGTAGATTCCTTAGTAAAAAACAGAGACGAGATGGCAGTCAGCAACAGGACAGAGGACTTTATAAGCTGAAACAAAACTGTTATAGTGTTTTTATTTGTGATAAGTATAGTCTGAAAAAACAAAACAGTGGAAGCCTGGCTTCCATTAATTTCCGGAAGAAAACGTCCCTGATCTCGAGTAAGTAAGTTAGCTATTGAAAAGATCAGGACTAAGTTAATGACTTTTTTATTGTTTCTTGTTTTGTAGGAAGTTCAGCATTATGCATTATTTTGTTGAAGAGGTTATTATACTCTGCCTGGCCAAAAAAAAAGTCACCCTTTCAGAAGGGTCAAATTACTGTCCTGCATAAAGCAACAAAATACTAAGATTTGAAATAACTAAAATTGAGATAAGAATGGTTCAACACATTATTAAAACTAATAAGGAATGTGCTGATCCTTTATCTTCATGGAAGAAATTTGGTTAAAAAATATCATGAATGCAGATCACTTAAATGATTAGTAAAGATGCATAGTAAAAAAAATTACAGCAGAAATAATAAAAATAATTGCTTTTCCACATGCACAATGTGAAGACAGGACTGAGATTAAAACAGCTGTGTGACCAAAAGAAAAAAAACTTGTTAGGAAAAAAAAGCAACAAACGCTGGGATTGGACTTCGGAGCAGTGGAAAGGGTCATGTGATTTGATGAGTCCAGATTGACCCTATTTCAGGAGCGAATAACCATGACGATGCACCATTAAGCATAAAAACCATAAATCTACTCTTACCGCTGTTATTGCCCCTATGCTGACAACATTAGCCTAAACCCCTTGCCAATGCTGTTTCTTATTATGGTCATGCCAGAGAAGAGTATTTTAATTGATTAAGCCACAGAATCCTAACTAGCCAGTCATTTTACCTTGATACTTCTTCTTGAAATAGCCCATAAAGGACAGGTCAGTTTTTATATAACTTTATACTGTACAACCTAACTGTATAACAACACAAGCATGGCTACTAATGTATAATAAAAAATGTCGTCCGTACGTCTAATGTTTTTTAATTTTACGACTAGCTTCAATCCATGCAGTTGCCATTTCACCGGCCACAAAACAGCTAAATATATCGGATAAAATACAAACAAACAAACAAATAAATAAATAAATGAAATGGCAAGCCATGACCTGTAATAGACTCTTTCCTCTCCTGCGTCTGGCTGCAAGATGCGAAAGAACAGGAACGCAGGTGATGGCTTAGCATGGCTGTGTCCAATAACCAGCGTTAAAAAACAAATGACATTTTGTTTGTTGTATCGTCAATACTGTATGTCACAATTGCTCTTGTTATTGAACGCGGACGACTGAAATATCACCTGCGCCCCTGCCCTGTCCATATTGAAAGTTCTTATTGAAACTTCTCATTGAAAAAGTTATTTGGGTCAACGGTCCAGAGCAACAGAGAGTGTGGAAAGGAGGTAAAGAGGCGTGAAGTGTCAGGTGTGTTATGTGATAAAAAAAAGTATCAGCAAGAATGAAAGGAAAGGTGTACAGGACAGTGGTGAGACCCGCAATGCTCCACAGCTTAGAGACAGTGGCACTGAAGAAAAGACTGGAGGGAGAGAGGTAGCAGTGCTGAAGATGTTGAGGTCCTCTTTGGGAGTGACAAGGATGTATAGGATCAAGAAGGAGTTCATTAGAGGGACAAGCCATGTTAGATGTTTTGGAGATAAAGTCAGAGAGGCCAGATTGAGGTGGTTTGGGCATGTTCAGAGGAGAGATGGTGAATATATCGGTAGAAGGATGCTGAGGTTGGAACTGCCAGAAAGGAGGTCTAAAGGAAGACCAAAGAGGAGATTTATGGATGCAGTGAAAGAGAACCTGAAGTTAGTTGGTGTGAGACTAGAGGATGCAGAGGATAGGGTTAGATGGAGGCAGATGATCTTGGTGCATTGGGTGGATTGGAAGAGAGAAAAGAACAATTCAATTGAATTCAATTTTATTTATATAGCGCTTTTAACAATGGTCATTGTCTCAAAGCAGCTTCACAAAAAATTAAAGAATTTTTTATTTTTATTTTTTTTCTAGAAAAGAAAAGAAAAGAAAATATTTGGAAGTGTGTATGTGTGAGAAAAATGTGTCTAGATAATAATGAAATGAATGAATGATGAAAGAAATGTCTCTGATGAGCAAGCCAAGGGTGACGGCGACAGTGGCAAGGAAAAACTCCCTGAGATGGCAATAGGAAGAAACCTTGAGAGGAACCAGACTCAACAGGGAACCCATCCTCATCTGGGTGATAACAGATAGAAACTAGAGAGGTACATTTCCTGAAGAAAATGTGAGTGGTGCTTGCCGTGGCGAAACTCTGACCCTCCATATCTCTACGACAATGGGATCTTGATAGCAACATGCTAATATAGCTAGCATCAAGCTAGCACCATGCTAATCAGCTAAACATCATGCTATGCTAGGACCATTCTATACATGTGATTAGCGAAAAGTTAGCATAATGCTAGCGACATGCTAATAGCGTTAGCATCATGCTAGCGATGTGCTGATGAAATTAGCATAAAGCTAGAAACATGCTAATTTTGTTAGCATCATGCTAGAAAAATGCTAATCGCGTTAGCATCATGCTAACAGCATGCTAATGAGGGTGCTAGGGGGCGTGGCTCATGAGCATAATGATAAATGCAAAAGAGTGTCTCTACGACAGTCAGATCCACAGTTAAATCAATGTTAAGTCTGTAGGTGGTTAATTGCCCCCTGCGGGGGCAATTAACCACCCACCCCTTAGAAAAGTCACAGCACCCTGTTCCCGAAGATGGGCCGCACGGTTTGACACCTCACTCATGGGACTCAGTCAAAGTTGGTCTCAATGTTAAGTCTGTGGGTGGTTAATTGCCCCCTGCGGGGGCAATTAACCACCCACCCCTTCAAACAGTCAGAGCACCCTACTCCCGAATAAGCCGCACGGTTTGACACCTCATTCATGGGTCCACGACGAACGGTGCAAGACTCAGTCAAAGTTGTTCTCAGTGTTAAGTCTGTGGGCGGTTAATTGCCCCCTGCGGGGCCAATTAACCACCCACCCCTCTGAAAAGTCACAGCACCCTGTTCCCGAAAATGGGCCGCACAGTTCGACACCTCACTCATGGTACTCGGTCAAAGTTGGTCTCAATGTTAAGTCTCACCCCTTCAAACAGTCAGAGCACCCTACTCCCGAATAAGCCGCACGGTTTGACACCTCATTCGTGGGTCTACGACGAACGGTGCGGGACTCAGTCAAAGTTGTTGTCAGTGTTAAGTCTGCGGGGGCAATTAACCACCCACCCTTTCAAACAGTCAAAGCAACCTACTCCCGAATAAGCCGCACGGGTTGACACCTCATTCATGGGTCTACGACGAACGGCGCGGCACTAGTAATTTTTTTAAATTCCCATTATAAGTCAATGGGCAAAGTCGCCAAAATCCCCATTCAAATTCTATGGGGCAACTTTGGGGACCTCTCTTGCCCCGGGGGTCGAACTTATTCCCCTGTGCGGGGTATCATCTGACACAGGCTGCAATCCTCTTCAAATGTGGTAAATCTGACGTCTCTACAAATTTCACTCTCTGCGCTACAATCTGTCAAAGTTGGCCTCAATGTTAAGTCTATGGGATTTTTTGGCTGGTTAATTGCCCCCTGCGGGGGCAATTAACCGCCCACCCCTTATAAAAGTCATAGCACCCCATTCCCGTATAAGCCGCACGATTTGACACCTCACTCATGGGTCTATGACAAACGGTGCGGGACTAGTTACGCGCCAAACTTTTGTACGGAAGAATTTTGCAAGATAACAATAGTGATGCTTTGCAAGCACCACTAATAACATCATGTGTGTTGTGCAGGTGAAAGTTCAATATAACAGAAGTTGTGTAGATTCAGTTCAGCAGTAGGTGCAGAGGGCAGATGGGGTCTGGATCACTATGAGCACAGGAGCAGGATGTGTAGCTCCAGCCATCATAAAGCAGAATCTAGCTGGAGCAGGTCCTTCTCAAGATGCCTTAGAAACCTCGCAGGGTTGGCCTTTGTCTACTAAAGCTGGCACAATCTCCAGATGCCTCGGGATGGGTAGAAAAATACAGAAAAGATGGAGAAAATTAGCGTAGTTGCCATTCAGGATAGGTGTACTGGAGTATGAAGTTATGGGATGAGTTACGCGTATGCCAGATTAAAGAGCTGCGTCTTGAGTCTACTTTTGAATTGGGAAACCGTGTCTGCTCCCCGAACAGTGTCTGGGAATTTTAAAATTCTGGGAATTACCAGAAGTCCGGAGTTTTGTGATCTTAAGGAACGTGGTGGATTATAGCGTATCAAAAGACTGGTTAGGTATGTGGGAGCTAAACCATTTAAAGCCTTGTATGTAAGTAATACTATTTTGTAATTAATTCTAAATTGAACAGGTAGCCAGTGCAGGGATGATAATATAGGTGTTATATGATCATATTTTCTGGATCTAGTGAGAACCCTGGCGGCTGCATTTTGGTAGCTGTAGCTTGTTTATTGAGGATGCAGGACAACCACCTAGTAATGCATTACAATAGTCCAGTCTGGAGGTCATGAATGCATGAACTAGCTTTTCTGCATCAGATACGGATAGGATACTCCTAAGTTTGGCAATATTTCTAAGATGGAAAAGGGCTGTTTTTGTGATATTGGAAATATGATTTTCGAAAGACAAGTTACTGTCTAATATCACGCCCAGGTCTTTTACTGTTAAGCTGGTAGTAACAGTACTTTCTAAGAGTACACATTAAGATATCAGAAGAAATTTCTCTAGAGAAACAGATTAACAACTTTGAATAGATCATCAAATACTCAAAATCATTTTTAACATATATAAAGGAAAGCTCAAGAACCTTTCAACTGGAGCCCTTTTTTTACTATGGGTCAACAAAATCATAATCAGTCCAGTATTGAGTTTTAACGCTACAACCAGCATTCACAAAATGGATATGCAATATAATCCAACGGAATAAGCATGCACACCAATGTAAACAGCTTTTTTTCAGCACTGACAAGATCATAAAGACAGTACATTGTATATTTATTATCGGGTTTTCATGTATCAACTCAAAATTGGGACACAGTTGTTCCCCTTGTGCTTGGTGCTGTTGTAAATAAAAATAAGATCTTCTGGATCTGACCAGAGCATTAGATGATCAAGAAATCAGGAGACTCAGAGCCAGGCTTCAGCTGGAGAAGATAGTTTAATTTGCATGCATGCGTCAATCAGTCAGCCTGGGCAATGAAATCCGAACATAAATGGCAAAACATCCATTTTATACTACGATGTAAACATCGACCCAAGGCCAAGAAAGGAAAAACAAAGGAAGAAAAATACAATCAAGGTTAAAAACATCATGTGAGAACTAAGTAAACAAGGACACTTATCAAGTAAACAAGGACATGTATTAAGTAAACAAGGAACTTATAAAGATCACGCTGACATAAGTCCATTATTAATGATTAGTGCCATATTCATACAAAATATTAAGGAAAATTAGAAATAAATCCTTCAATTCCCCCCTGTGAATGCCCTAAAAGCATTCATAACAGCAAGCTTAATCTTTTGAAACATGTCTTACAATCCGTAACCACTGGCCAGGCGATTACTCGTTTACATATTCCACAACGGAATAGGACTTAGACTTCTAACCCGCGTACCGAGCATAATATAAGGAAAAGGTCACGTCAAATGTAGGCATTAGGCCTAGGAGTCAATATTATTGTAGTTTCTGCTATTTGAGTGTGTTTAACGCTTTTAGAGACACACAACCAACAGCAACGAATAGCCACATAAGCCAACAGAAGAATAAAAAAGAAAACCATGAAAGCTAATAGGATTTCACGGCCATATATCCACCAGGAACCTAGCCAGGCCCCTAGACCATCACTGTTGACTTGATCAATATGTATAACACGGTCACGTAACTCCTCTAAGTTTTTAATGTAGTGAGTTAGGTTTAAGGTAGGGTCAAAAACATCCGTACAACATTTAGGGCCTACAACTGCACAAGTACCCCCCTGTTGTGCTAAGATGTAATCTAAAGCAACTCGATTTTGCAAAATCATCATGCGATGTGATTGTAGTGTGGTAGATATCACACCTAGGGCTTGGGCAGTGTCATTAGCCAATTTCTCAATTTCATGAGATAGAATGCGGATCTGATCCAAACTAACCATAATACCATAATTAGGAATAAGAGCACCGAGTGATCTACTCCAGAAAGTCTGACTGCATGTAAAATATTCAACACATGGCTGAGGGTCATTAGCTGCAAATGATATCTCCTTGATTGGACTGTTTTCCTTATAGGAGCGTGTGTGAAGTTGATAACTCACTGGGCACTTTTGTTCATTACTACTAAATGTAAAAATAGCATCAACTTCAGAATAGAAAGCAATATCCGACAGCAGCTTATCTGTCACAGAGATAGGAATTTCAGATTGGTTGATTGACTCGGCAAAGGATTGATATCCCTGTTTCGTTGGTAAGAGTGTTAGTGTACCATTGTCATGAAGGTAAGCGTTTGGGGGTACCTTTTGAACTCCCCTCTCTATGGCAGTGTGCACTTTCCCGTTCTTATACCAAATGCATTCGACTTCCTTGCAATTTACTGGTCCACAAGAACTAGGAACATCTAAATTAATTTCTGAGCGATCTGTAGGAAGCCGGTGTATTAAAATTACATGCTGCGGAGTAGAATTAGGCTTACTCGTAACTTGGTTCTTAGGATTCGAGTGTCGAGGTCTCATGGCAGGAAGAAGATAAATTAAAGAACATCGGCCATTGAATCTCGCAGGTAATTCGCTATATGCGATACTTCCGCACAACCAGTAGGTACCAGAAGGAGCTGGAACGCGACAGAATTTATTAATTGAGAGCCAATTAACCCATGGACCAGGTTTAGAAACACAATCAAGTATAGAATGAGCTATAACTTTAGGTTGAACCTGAGAAATGTGTGAAATATCTTTTACCTGAAATTTACTGAGTTCGACGATAAAAGTGCACAATGGCTCAGAGATTTCACCCATAAAGGGAGAGTCCTTTACATGATTTTCAACACACCATGGAAATTTAGTCAAGGTAATGACGTCAGTTATACTATGAGAGGGAAGATAAGTCTGATTACAGGTGTCCACCCCTGGAGAGCAACACTTAGTGGCGACTGCTTGAGTTACATTATGACAAGTAGTTATGTTGAATTCTGATACATTAATATGCAATAAAGCACAAGTGTCACAGACTGAAATGGCATGTCCTGACCACGCAATGCCAGCAGAGACACTTACTGGATGAGGAATGCACACTTCACAGCCTGGGTACAGTGTGTTCTGAGTTAATGTAAACAAAGCATGGAAAGTGTTTCTTTTATCTAAATCAGCACCTGACACATCTACCCGACAGTTTAATATCATCAGAAGAGCGAATCTGAGTGAAAGTGTCCCAAATGTTAGTTTCCCCATTGTACAATTTGAGAATTTCCCACCACGTATTAACATTACCAACAGCTACACTCCCTGCATTGGAATCAAAACTATTAGCATACCACGGATAACTGATGTATGTTAGATTTTGTTGATACTTATTGAAAAACACTCTGACCTTGATTTTAGAATGCAACTGATATGTTTTTACGTTTTGACAATGTAATACAGGACATGCATTTATAGTTATGGCATATGCTGAACAAGTAATGGCCTTTACATGTCTCCCCCAGACTATAGGAGAGGGTAATTTTCTGAAATTCTTAATAAAATAACCTCGCTCCAGTGGCAGCATAAATGTGATTGTATAATGTGAACCCAGTGATTGTAACTATTTTATAATCACAATTTTGATAAGGTCTATGTGTGTAATCGACAAAATTAGCTTCTTGAGATGTGGTGGTGATGACAGCGAGGATAGCTGGATCTTGTTTCAGCACGGCACGAATAGATGTCGAAGGACGCTGAGGCGTGCTGTGTGGCCAGCTGGGAGAAAGCGGGAACCCGATGTATCCTGTAGCAGACTCGTGGTTATCTCGTATCAGCTTCTCCAACCTCCGGAATGCCTCGCTTGGTTGTTCCTGCAAAAAAAACACCACACACACACACACACACACAAGAGATACCAGAATCAGGTAGTAAACACAGAGATGGTGCGTTCTTTTTTTTTCTCCCTCTGTGAGTTATTTAAATGAAATCTTCTGAACCCTATGTTTTTTTTTTATTTTTTTAATTTCCCTACGTTGAAATTTTTATTAACTGGCAACGGTTCAGGATCCACCATACGACCACTGTAAAGGGTGACCATCTTTCCCTTCCTAACTTGGGTCCTGTCCACTGAGAGAAGTAGGGAGCGCTAACCGCATGTTGGGGAAAAGGGAATCTTCACTTCGAGTTTGACCCCCGCGGCCTAAACACCATCGGATCCTCTCAAAGCTCTTCTCCCAGAGCCACCCAAACTGCCCCTATTTAGGAGGTAACACCACTTTACAGTGTGAAGCATGAGTCCAGGTCTTATGCCCCTGACATAAAACTGCTGAATCGGTTACTAAAAGAACTTGAAATGGTCCTTTCCATTTCGCTTCCAATGGTCCAGCAGTGTGATTTTTGATCATCACCCACTGTCCTGGTACAATGGCATGGCCACCCTTCTCAGGTGAGGTCCATGCCTCTGAAACACGCTGTTGAGCAGCACTGACTGCATCAGTGAGCTCTTCACAATACTTCAACAGCGCATCAGAGGTCAGATGAATATCTGCCTGTCTCAAATCAAGTGTGCCTGGCAACGCCATGGGTCGACCAGTTATGATCTCATATGGGCTGAGACCAATCCCCCTTGTAGGAGATGACCGAATGCTGCACAGAACAGCTGGTAGTGCATCTACCCATGACACTCCACTCTGATGGAGCTTGGACAGTCGTAGTTTTAGTGTCTGGTTTTGTCGTTCAACCTGCCCAGAAGCCTGGGGCCTGTAAGGGCAGTGAAGCTTCCACTGAACGTTTAATAGTTTCATGACTTCCTGCACAACCTGTCCAGTGAAATGAGTTCCACGATCTGAATGAATACATTCGGCAATTCCCCAGCGAGGGAAGAAGTCCTTGACCAGTGATTTTGCAGTGTGCAAAGCTGTGCCTGTTTTAGTTGGGTAGGCTTCAACCCAGCGAGAAAATTGGTCAACCACCACCAACACATCTCGTTTACCTTGACATGGAGGAAGGGTGATGTAGTCGACCTGCAGGTGTTTGAACGGACCTGCTGGCGCTGGTGTGTGAGCTGCAGGGGTTGGCACTCCAGCTGCACTGTTGTTAGCCTGACACAGAACACAGCGTTTCACGACATCAGATGCGTGTGCACGGAACTTGGGGTTCCACCACGTAGACGAAAATCTGTGAACCATTGTCTGAACACCCACGTGTCCTAAACTGTGAATTTGTTGGGCCAAGTATGGCAGCAAGGACTCAGGGGCAACATATTTACCTCCCTTTGTCCAAGCACCAGCAGAGTCTAGGCTTGCCCCTTTATCAACCCACGACCACACTTCTAGTGCAGGAGCATTAGCATACATGTCCATCAGGGAAGATCGAAGTTGTTGTGACTCAACCTTCACATCAGCAGAGTTCGAGGTTTTGACGGCTGAGATTGTGATAGCGGGCAGCCTGCATGCAGCTTTGGCCGCAGCATCAGCCAGGGCATTTCCTCTGCTTTCATCAGTGTTTTTCGGACAGTGTGCTTTGACCTTGACTACTGCTAAACTTTTTGGAAGCTCACAGGCGGACAAGAGGTCAGAAACATATGAAGCATTTTTGATTGGCGTTCCTGAAGCTGTTAGGAAGGCACGTCGTCGCCAAATGCTCGCATAGTCATGTATTGTGCCATAGCAATAACGGCTGTCAGTGTAGATTGTGGCTGAACATCCTGTAGCCAAAACACATGCATTAGTCAGGGCAACAAGTTCCGCAACTTGTGCAGAGAGATGATCAGGAAGGCGACCCTGAGCTATAACAGCATGTAATGAGCACACAGCCCATCCAGCCCGTCTGCATCCATTCAGCACCTGGGCTGAACCGTCAGTAAACAAAACCATGTCTGGATTTTCCAGAGGAATTTCAGAGACTTTTGAAGGTGGTGAGTGTGAAAGCATCACACAGTCATGATCACCCCACGCGCCCTCATCTAAGGAATCAGACATTGCAGCCATCATTAACGATGAGGGGTTGGTGATCTTTGCCCTTTTCAGGGTGATGTTAGGAGCTGTGAGAGTATTGAGCCAATTGCTCCACCTTTGAGCAGTTACTGTGATCACACGAGCTGAGGACAACAAAGAGAGAACAGCATGAGGACAATGTACAGTGAGATGTTGCGTCAACACTATCGGAGCACAGGCAGTAACAGCTAAAAATGTAGCTTGAACAGCACGAAGACATGGACCAAAACCGCTAGCATTCACATCCAACTTAGCTGAATAGTATTGGACTGGACGCAATTGGCCACCATGATCCTGCATCAGACATGCAGTCATGAACCCCGCATGCTCATGCACATATTGGGTGAACGGCAGCTCAGGTTGCGCAAAACCTAAAGCAGGTGCAGATGTAAGAGCAGCTTTAAGGTCGGTAAATGCTGTTTCAGCTGACTCAGAAAACTGAATACTGTCTGTCTCATTTGGAGATCCTTTCAACAAATCATATAGAGGCTGAGCTATTCGGGCATAATCCTCAATCCAGGGGCGACAGTAGTTACACATACCCATGAATGAGCGGAGCCCTTTCACTGTTGATGGAGCAGTGAACATTTGTACTGCTGCAACCCGATTAGGGAGGATGGATCTCTGTCCTGCTGTTACTGATTGTCCTAGAAACTGTACTGAATTGGTGGCTAGTTGAGCTTTGGCAATGTTAGCTTTATGACCATGTGCACTAAGATGTGTCAGCAGCGCTAGTAACTCTCTGTTATGCACTTCATGATTAGGTGAGGCTAAAAGAATGTCATCAATAAATTGGACCAGGCTAGACTCCTTAACTGGACATTCTGGCTCTGACAGGTGACGCCTTAATGCTTGATGATATATTGTTGGGCTATTATGCAGACCCTGTGGCAGACGCGACCACAAATACTGATCACCATCGAAAAAGAAAGCTAACCATGGCTGGCTGTCTGGGTGTAAAGGAACAGACCAAAACCCATTAGCCATATCAATGACTGAAAACACTGTATGTGAAATAGGGATTCCATCAAAAACAGTGCTGGGGTCAGCTACTCGAGGTGGGATGCGATCAATGCATGTATTGGCAACACGATAATCGACTGTCAGACGCCAAAGAGTTTTTGGTGCATTTCCTGTTGCATCTCTCTGGGCCCCGCCTTTCCTGACAGGCCACAAGGGAGAGGAAGAGGAGCTATGTGCCTTAATCAAAATATCTCGGCTTACCAAATCAGTGATTACAGGCCGAATCCCCTCAATAGCTTCCTGTGAAAGAGGGTACTGTTTGGTCATAGGTGGGGGTTTTCCAGTGAGCCGCACTGGTTCAATGTCCAATAGACCACAATCGTTCTTATCTTTAGCCCAAATAGGGTGATTAGCAATCATGGGATCCATCACCTGAGATGTAAAAACAGAGAGTTTGGGTTCAGCTGCTTCAAAATCCAATTGCATGTGTAAACGTGAGATAACATCAATGCCCAAAATAGGGCAAGTATTAATTTCTGCTACCATTAGAGAGACATCTAGTGACCTAGGGCCAAAACATAAGCAGACAGGCTCTGTTATGTAAGTATGACAGCTTTCCCCAGTCACACCAGCAATGATAGTGTTTGATTTGGTTAAATGAAGACTCAGCTTCTTAGCCATCTCTAATGGAATTATAGAAACTTGTGCACCTGTGTCAATTAAAAAGCTACATTCCACACCATTAACAGTGATCACAACATACAGTCTGTTATCTCGCTCATAGGTAACTGGCTGCAAATAGGCTCTCACAGCTTTCATATCTAAAAAGACTGAGGCGGAGGGGGAAGAGGCAAACCAAGTGACGTTGCCTGGGAAGCACGTTGCAAGATCTGAATGATCTGCCCTGCCACGTCAGGCGAAAGAGCTCCGCCCCTCAAGTCAGGCTGAGAACCTCCAGAGTCAAAAGCACATTTCTGCTTTTTCATGTCTGCCTTTCGCTTCCGGCAAGCCTTGTACCAATGTCCGGGCTTATGACAATAGCGGCAAACATCACGTGGAACAGATTGAGCAGTGTCCACATCAACAGCAGCTTGCATCAACGCAGACACATGTGTTTTCACATTAGAATCTCTTTCATATGCTGAAAGACTGTCAGAAAGATCATTAAGTGTGGATTTCCGCCACTCAGGTTTCAGAAGCGGCAACACCTTGCGTAACTCAGCACGTAAGCCATCAGCCCACTGCGCAACGGGAATTCGGCTGGCCATCACCTCGTCTGTAGAGCTCAAGCCATTCCCACCATACAACATAAACACATGGGCATAGCGCTGAGTGTATTCAAGGACAGACTCATTTTTTGCCTGCTGACAATCCACAACTTTACGCCAGCATTCATTACAGTCCACAAAATCACGAATAATCATCAGAAGGTCATCAGAACACTTTTGCACAGCTTTTGCTGAAGTAAGCTTCTGCTTGTCCTCACAAGCCTGATAATAAGCTCTTAACTTATCTACTTCAGAGGGCAGAAAAATCTGGGAACTTATGGCAATCACATCCAGAGGGTGAAAATTATACAACTGAATTTTACGCTGCATCTGCGTTAAGAAAGGGCCCATGCCCATCTCTCTCGGATGTTTAAAGTCTTTTGCCATACGATCGACTTCAGCTGGACTCAGTGGCTTGTATGTGATTGTTACTTTTGAGTCTTCATCTTTTTTAGAACGAGACTCTTTTACAGCCATCGGAGCCACGCCGATGTGTGCTGGATCTAAGACAGTGTCTGAATCCTCAACCTTTGACTGCTCTCTTAATTGTATATCATAGCCAAGATTAGGGAGAGATGGAAACAACGGCTTTGATTTAGACAGAGATAGCTTCCCTGCTTGTTTTTCCAAAACCTCGAGTTTGGTTTGGAGAGAGTTAATTAAACACTGAGACTGCTCACATGTTTTTCGAGCAGATTTAGCGGCACTCTTATGTTTAGCGCATTCCTGCGCAAGTTTACTGATCTTTTCGTCACTCTTACGCTTCTCACAATCCCGCTCTGCAGCGTGTGATTGTATTAGAAGAGCATGCCACTGCCTAAATACTTGAACTGCAGCTTTAAGGTCTTTACGCTGCACACACCTTTCCAAAGCAGAAAAACATTGCTCTCTAGTCCATTTATCCTCATCTTTAACACCAAGAAATTTGCATAACTTCACCTTTTTCTTGCTACACAATTTATCTAACATCTGCCCCAATTCCTTCTCAAAACAGGAATCATCAGCATAGGGCAGGGATTCACAAACTAGTGAGGACCGCCGTCCGTCACACTTAGGATCCTGAAAACACGTTGCCATATTGTCAAACAATATTAAAGCTAACTCATTCAGTACTGAGAAAACTACACGTTAAACTTTTACTGATTCCTCCACAATCATCTAGCAACAAGGATTTTTGTACAGGATGGAACTCACCCGTGCTGTCATGCACAGGACCTCCAGGGACTAGAGTCAGAACTCAGGCAGATGATATTGCTGTCGCCTGGATCAGTCGTCACGTCGCAGACGTCAGACGGAGACCATCGAGCCCCACGTTGGGCGCCAGGATTGTTGTAAATAAAAATAAGATCTTCTGGATCTGACCAGAGCATTAGATGATCAAGAAATCAGGAGACTCAGAGCCAGGCTTCAGCTGGAGAAGATAGTTTAATTTGCATGCATGCGTCAATCAGTCAGCCTGGGCAATGAAATCCGAACATAAATGGCAAAACATCCATTTTATACTACGATGTAAACATCGACCCAAGGCCAAGAAAGGAAAAACAAAGGAAGAAAAATACAATCAAGGTTAAAAACATCATGTGAGAACTAAGTAAACAAGGACACTTATCAAGTAAACAAGGACATGTATTAAGTAAACAAGGAACTTATAAAGATCACGCTGACATAAGTCCATTATTAATGATTAGTGCCATATTCATACAAAATATTAAGGAAAATTAGAAATAAATCCTTCAGTGCGTTTCCTTCAAGTGCTCTGGTTTTCTCCCTAAGTCCAAAGACATGCAGATTAGGCTAATTGGTGTTCTCAAATTGGCTGGAGGGAGGGAGGGAGGGAGGGAGGGAGGGAGGGAGTGGAGTGAGTGGAGTGAGTGAGTGTGTGTGTGTGTGTGTGTGCTCAAATTGGCTGTAGTGTGTGTGTGTCTGTCTGTGTGTGTGTGTGTGTGTGTGTGTGTGTGTGTGTGTGTGTGTGTGTGTGTGTGTGTGTGTGTTTTTGCCCTGTGATAGATTGACATTGTGCCCTAAGTCTTAGGGATTGGCTCCTGGCCCCTCGTTACCCAGTATACAGCCTCGCCTGTTGGTTCTTCTCAACCACCTGCTGCTGTTGCAATCCTTATACTGCTTTTAACTGGCAAGGTACAGCATGCATGGAAAAACTGGTGTGCAGTTTCAATGCTCTCTCTGGCCCCAGAAAAGCAGAGAATCCCCAACAGGACAGTTCACCAGAGAGAAAAACCCAGAGATTGAGCCTCCCACCAATGGGACCATGCCCACTGAGCCCAAACCAAAGTCCGTCTCTGCACGAGGTTTCTGGGCCAGCAGTTCAAGCACAAAGAACCCAGCCCAGACACAATGAGTCCACATTGGAGGGGCACCCATTCCCACCCTCCTAAAACTCAATTATTCATGGGGATGCAAAACCATGCAGTCCTCTCCTGAACCCCTATGTCCATGGTGCTTGTCGGGAGAGGTGGGCCATGAGTATCACAGTAAGGGATTGACAGAGAAAACATACCATACCAGCAGGGGTGGTTCCTAATTTACCCGCCCCTCTTTTGTTGGGCAAAGACTGGCTGGGACTGTGTAAAAAGAAGCCCAAAAGGCTTCACAAGGAAAGTGCAGATACAGAGAGTAAGCAGTGAGGCTGAAGTTGACCTGCAAGGGCATGAGTATTTTCTAGAAATAGTGGATTATGTCACAACATATTCAGAAGCTTTATGTGGAAACATGATCCACATCCAGTTTCACGACATTCAAACTCCTGTTTGGAACAGAACTGTGTGAGCTGTTCAACCTAGCAAAAGAGGCATAGATAGAAGACTGCTTCCCGTTTCCTGCTGTAATCGAGTACGTACAGAAGATGTAGGCAAAAGTACAGAGCATGTTCCTATCGTGCTTTCTATCATGTGTCAGCCCATGAAGAATGCACAGGCCAAACAGCAAAGGCTCTACAACCGACCAGCACAACCTCGCAAGCTCATGCTTAGCAACCAAGGCCTCCTCATCCTGCCCAGCACAAACTGTAATTTCCTGGCACAAAAGCAAGGCCCCTTCCTCATCACGGAGCATGTAGGACCAGTAGACTACAGTCTGCAACAGCCAGATAAGCAGAAAACTTCTGACCTTTACCACATTCATTTATTTAAGAGATGGTCCACAAAAGGATACTGGCAGATAGCAATCTCTCCAAAAGCAAGGGAAAAGACCACAGTCAGTACAGAGCATAGCCACTGGTAACATAGAGTCTCCTGTCGGGCTACATGGAGCCTAAGCCACCTTTCAACATCTAATAGATATGTACTTGGTAAACATTGGATGTATCACGATGTGTGCTCTGTAAACATAGTTTTTACACCACTAAATACAGTACATAGACAATGTCATTATCCACTCATGCAACTGGGATGACCACATATTATACCACCTTCAACAGGGACTGGGGGGCTAAGAAAAGCCAACATGACAGCCAACCCCAAAAAATTCCACCACAGCCTTAAAGAAGCACAGTATCTGGAGTTTGGTCGGTGTCTACTTAAGCCCCAGGTAAAAATGTTAAAAGCTGTATAAAAATACTTACAGCCCAAGACAAAATAAAGTGTGTGCATTCTAAGGGCTAGCTGGCTAGTACAGAGGTGTCGAACCTAACTTTAACTTTCTCTCAGCACTCCTTTCAGATCTACTTTGAAAAGGACAGATTAAAACCCCACCTCACCCGTAACCCAGATTTCAAGTGTCAATTCATTGTTCACACCGTCGCCTCAGAGACAGGGCTCTGCACCATCACTTCAAACGGCAATTCATTGTTCACACAGATACCTCAGAGACAGCATGTTCAGGACCATGGCCAGCAACACAGCTTTTTAAAAGTAGGAGGGGGGGCTGCCCTAATCCTGCACGATTCAGAAAACAACTATGCTTTAAGGATTTAATGGATTCTAGGGTTTCAGTTGGTGCTCTTTAGTCGAATACCATATGAAAATGCTGACTCAAGTGACTCAAGTAATTTGTGAGACTCAGATCCATTCTGTGTATAAGTTCATAAGTATTCGAATTTATGATTAGTCCGGGTTTCTCCAGTTTCAACAGATCATCATGTAAACCTTTTCTTAAACCTAGGGGGTAATTTAATTGTTTAATCAACAAGATTCCTGGATCCCCGGCAGTTGGATGGTGAATTAGGCTGGTATTTTCTTTACTTTCTGTTTAAAATTTAGCAGTTACTCGATTTCTTCTTAGATTAAACAACTTGCTAGACTCAATGAAATACCAGAATATGATTTTGGGTGTCTTCTCAACAAAAAAAAAACAAAATAAAAGCAGTAAATAAAACAGTAACAACCCCTTATGTTTTCAGGAAGACAGATTAAAAAATTTTCCTGATAATATGCAAATGTTTCTGTTTTGGAATACCATAGTGAAATCGAAAAAAGAGCAAACCAGTTACAATACTATTCAAGTACTCCATTTCCCTTCAGAACTACGTGATACAAGAAACCAAAAAAACAAATATCCATTTCGGATGAGTTTATACTCGAAAAAACGTGTAATTCACACCATAACAGTATTTTGGTACTACAGCATATAGATATTAACTGCATATTCGGATCCGTTCAAAGTATACTTGAGTCAGTCAAACAGTTCAAATGTTCATAAGTCAGTCAAACAGTTCAAAAGTTTGATCGATCATTAACGTTGGGGCCCCTTCGTGGGTGCGCATTAAACAGACGATGAATTCCAATGTTAATCCCACATGAAAATGAATCCACTTACTTTCTCTGATGAGTTAATGAAACAATCGTTTATTCACCGAACAACACGAAGACTTAGTGTCCTTCACGAGCTGTCTTGAAATCCTAGATGAATCCAGCCAATTCACTTTGAAAGAAGAAATGCACGATCTGTCCCGGTTTGCTGCACTTTTGAAGACTTGGCACGGCGGTGATAATGTTTTTATCAGCAGTTCTCGCTCCTTACGAACAACTGTCTCTCCAGTCTCTAGGCCTTTGCATCACACACACACGTCGTAACTAAGTGCTGGACTCAATATTGCGAATGCTAATGTAACTGTAAACTGTTAATCAGGATGTCCCGTCCTCCAGTTTCTAATCAGCGAATCGAAAATCAGTAATCGGAATGTCCCTTCCAGTTTCTGATCAGCCAATCAGAATCTGGTAATCAGAATGTTCCCCTTCCACCTCTGATATGTTCCACCAACATTAATGCTGGAGAGCACACAGGGTTTTTCGCAACGAATTTTGATACAAAAATAGCATCATATTTCCAACATTTAATATATAAACATTTAACTGTCCCAACTTCTCATCACCCTGTTTTCTTTTAAAAGCTGATAGTTGGAAATAATAAAGATGTAGAAATAAGATAAAAATGTTGACGAATAATGAAGATGAAGAAATGAGATAAAAATGTTGCTCTGGGCAAGGGTGTATGCCAAATGCCATAGTGTAAATCAGGTGTGCTGGGAGCCAAGAGAACACTAAAATGTGCAGGTAAGGTGGTCCTCCTAGGCCACAGTTTTAAACAATATTTTAGTTCTTTTTCATTTTTTTTATTTTTATTTTACTACTATGGCCTACAGCAGCTCAAAATGTTAAAGGGTCTCAAGATTACAATTCACTTATTTGATTAACCTAATATGGTTAATACATAACAATAAAACTATAAAATCAGTAAAGACGTAACACAGAGTGTGATTGTGGTCTTGTCTGTTGGAGCGAATTTAAAAGCTAAAATGTATGAGCAAAGCAAATGGGCAAGAGCAAATTGGGTGTGTGTGTGCAGGTGAATAAACTTTGACACATCTTGAGGCTTCTAGAGTGCCATAATACATCTTAGACTATCCAAGACATTCTACAGTACACGGTTCGCAAGCGTCTCCCCTGCTGGGTTTTAGTGCACGTCTCTCACTGGTATAATTAACATTATACACGCGTGTACTGTTTCCTTTATCACTGTGACCACATGTGTGCGCGTTATATTTTACTTTGTGTTTGTGTGTACAGCGAGCATGGACTGTTTAGTATAACACACATGTGCATGTGTGTAAAGCAAAAGAAAGTCTCATTGGAGATGTTAAAGATCCATTTTCTCTCTCCCTCTCTATATTAGCCTGCACTTTGTCTGTGTGCGCGTCATTGGACACTGTGCCACTTCACACATACACACACCTCCTCTCGCCTTCACACACACACACACTCTCTCTCTCTAAAGGAAACACTGCGATTCTTTTCAAAGGTAAAGTGCAGGTTAATTTGTTTTATTTTTACTTTACAGCAGTGATTATATTAGTATGCGCTCATGTGAGTGTCATTAGCGATGTTCCTTGTTAATTCCTCCGATAAAACAGTCTTTCCGTTAATGTGTGTGTGTAAAAAACTCAAATAAGAGAGAATGCACGGTTACTGTGTAAGACAAGAAGAGGGGAGGGTCTTATTCCTCCTCTCCTCTTACTTTAGCTTCACACACCTACACAAACACATGCAGACACACACACAGTGCTGGATGGCTATATTTGCTCGGTCCCACATTCGCCGACACCTGCGGACCACCTTTTGGGCTGACGGTACATCAACCCCTGGTTCTTGGTGGTCGAACATCAATGGCTTGAAACCGTGGCATACCTCAAATGGGCTTAAGTTGGTGGCGGATGAGATATGGAGATTGTGGGACAGCTTAGCCCAGATGAAGTGGACCCAGGAGCGCTGGCGATCGGCGATGAAGCATCTTAGGTAGCGCTCCAGTTGTTGGTTGGTCTGCTCCGTCTGACTGTTAGTCTGGGGGTGGTATCCGGATGACAGACTACAGGTGGAATTGATTTTTGGCATAAGGAGTCAATAAAGTTGCCTGCGGCACCGGATACAATGAACGCAGTACTTCCGACCTGTTTGTGGCCAAACTGGAGGTGTACTTGGACCGTGAGATGGGAGATGTTGGTCGTGGTGGATAAGAGTTGGAGGTAACCCGGTGAGTTGCCCTAATTTCTCACCGTGTCTGGGCATTTCCCAGCCAGAGAGGGCAAATGTATTATTCAATAAGTAACACTGGTAAGTCTAATTATTCATTATATACAGAGGGAGCCATGTTAAATAGCTACGGCCGTGTGAATAGCGTGCGAATGGCGTACAGCTGCCATATGGATGCCGTAAATGATTATTCATTTACCTGGTGCCACCACTAAATGGCGCTTTTTTCTCAACGTTAACACGTTAACACAAGCCAGCAAAACAAGATTGCAGCAATCCGCCAGTCTTCCGCTCCCAACCAAACTCCTATGACAGAACCTCAGGACCTTCCCTTCCCTCCCTTAGCAGAATTCTCCGACCTGTCATCAGAACCATTCAGCAGATCATCTCGTCATCTAACCCCACCACCTGTTTATTAGACCCAATCCCTTTCACAATGCTCCATGCCATCTCACGAGACCTCCTTCCTTTCACCACAACCATCATCAACCATTCCATATCATCTGGTCATGTTCCTGCTGTCATATCATCACATGGATTTTCATACCATTGTTATGCAGATGACACCCAACTTACTCTCTCCTTTCCTCCCTCTGACACTCAGGTTTCCACCGGGATCTCAGCATGTCTGGCAGACATCTCATCCTGGATGGCTGCTCATCAGCTGAAGCTCAATCTCAGTAAAACTGAACTGTTGTTTATTTAAAAACATGGCAAATAAAGCTTATTCTGTTTCAAGCAAATGTCTATGTACCTTTTATTGTCATCTTTCCAATTTTATAAATTGCCTCTTATTTTCAGTTACGATTTCAAAATGCACTTTGAGGTGACACTTCAGAGCTCTTGCCTTGCATTTGTTGCACTTTCATACAATTTAACTAGTAAGTCTTACAGACTAAATTATATTAACTGTCTACAATTTTTAACTTTCACTGAAATGATTGCATGTTGGTACTGCAACATGCAATTTATGGTTTTTCTAAGCTACAGAAGTGAAAATCTGATTCAAAGGAAAGGTCATTAAGAAACTAAATATCTCACCCCCATTCACTGCAATAGTACAGAAAAGAAATACTATGGAAGTCTGTGGAGGATAACATTGTTCCAAATATCTTTGTAATTATCTGAAAACTATTTACACATTTAGCACATTCTGAGGGTGGGTAAATGATGACAAATTTCGTTAAGTGAACTATCACTTTCACCCAACTATTACAGAAATGCTACAGGTGTCAATACACTTCTATATGTATTGTGTCATGTAAGCATCCACCCAACAAGTGAATTTTAGATTAGGAACTGAGGTTATGCCACATAAAATGATGTATTAAGTGTTTAGTATTGACCTTTCTGCATTGTTTTCAACACTAATTAGTATTTTCACCCAATTAATCTTAACTCCTTAATAAACTTCTATATAATACAGGGAGTGCAGAATTATTAGGCAAGTTGTATTTTTGAGGAATAATTTTATTATTGAACAACAACCATGTTCTCAATGAACCCAAAAAACTCATTAATATCAAAGCTGAATATTTTTGGAAGTAGTTTTTAGTTTGTTTTTAGTTTTAGCTATTTTAGGGGGATATCTGTGTGTGCAGGTGACTATTACTGTGCATAATTATTAGGCAACTTAACAAAAAACAAATATATACCCATTTCAATTATTTATTTTTACCAGTGAAACCAATATAACATCTCCACATTCACAAATATACATTTCTGTATACGTTTCAGCTTGTGTGTCTTGTTCAGTGGTGGTCGTCTTTCAGCCTTTCTTACCTTGGCCATGTCTTTGTGTGCAAATCGATAGATGCAGCTTTTCACATCAGAGCTGTGAGTATAAATTTCAACTTACAAATACAAATATTAATTTTACAAGTTCTCACATTCGAATTTGCAAGCTCTCGGGTTTTGCTACTGTTTTACCTTCATAAATTACCTACTGTTTTTCAACAAACTCGGAGGTCCTCTGAAAGATCTAATCCCGTCCGAATGCGAATGTCTGTAATTGCCGATTTTTTTTTTTTTGTTTTCTTTTGTGTTTTGGTCAACGTGAACTACCGTACTATCTCTAGCGCGCCGGTATTCAAGTTTGCGCACCAATAATGGATGTAGAATTCACGCATCCTGGACATGTGCTCTTGTACAACGCTCACATGTAAAACACAGACACTCATACCTCCGTAATAAACACGGAGATGTTAGTCCCGTCTGAATGCATATATGAATTGACAGACTTCGTCTGAAAAAAATTCTAACTCAAACGTCGTTTGGAAAACTAGTCCCGTCCGAATAGGGCTTAAGATTAAAAAACAGATGTGTGCATTTTAGCAAATTCCTCTGCAACCCAGACTCTAAGCGGCAATTCATTGTTTACACAGACGCCTCAAAGACAGCGTGTGTGTGTATATATATACAAACCATACAAAATGATTGTGAAATATATCAAATAAGAAGAGTTTTATTAACAAAATATAAGCTTAATTGTATAAATTTGGAGCCATCAAAACACTTGCATTAAAACATGCAATTGTCAAAACTATCATTTGATCTGTTCCATGGCTTTCATCTGATTTAGTAAGGAAATCATTTAATTTAATAGTACTGTAGTTTTATATGATTATACACACCAGTCTCTCTCTCTCTCTCTCTCTCTCTCTTACACACAGACACAGACAAAATTCAATTTTATTTATATAAAGCTTTTAACAATGGTCATTGTCTCAAAGCAGCTTCCCAAAAATGAAAGATTTTTTTTTTTAAGAAAATGTATGGAAGTGTGTTTGTGTAAGGAATATATGTCTAGATAATAATGAGTTGAATGAATGAATGATGAATGAAATATATTTGATGAGCAAGCAAAGGGTGACGGCGACAGTGGCAAGGAAAAACTCCCTGAGTTGGCAATAGGAAAAAACCTTGAGAGGAACCAGACTCAATCAGGGAAGCCATCCTCATTTGAGTGATAACAGAAAGAAGTTATATGATAGAAGTTCTTTAAAATAATATTTCCATATTTTCATACTTTCTAATAAGAACTCTGGCGGCTGCATTTTGGACTAACCGAAGCTTGTTTATTGAGGATGCAGGACAACTACCTAGTAATGCATTACAATAGTCTAGTCTGGAGGTCATGAATGCGTGAACTAGCTTTTCTGTGTCAGATACGGATAAGATGCTCCTAAGCTTGGCAATATTTCTAAGATGGAAAAAGGCTGTTTTTGTGATATTGGAAATATAATTTTCGAAGAACAAGTTACTGTCTAATATTCAGATGCTCAAGTTTTCATCACTTGAGCATTTAGATGCAACAGTGATGAAAACAGTCTAAGACAGGGGTCTTCAATTCCAGTCCTGTAGGTCCAGTGATCAGCACAGTTTGTAATTTACCAAGACCCAAACACACCCACTGAACCTAGTAATTAATAGATTAGTTGAATCAGCTGTGTTTGAGAGGAAGAATCACCAAACTGTGTTGGACACTGACCCTCCAGGACTGAAATTGAAGACCCCCGGTCTAAGAGATGAAGTGTGATCATGGAATTATACTGATTGTGTACAACTCAATAATTTCAGTATTTTATTTAGTGAATATTGGTTTAAGAAGAAACAAAAATATATTTAACATTTACTTCCTGTAAAAAGTACAATATTTGTTGCCTATAAAAAAGGCAGTGACTTACATACATTTAGTTTTGTAATACATTCAGCAAACATTTTAGTGCAAATTTTGTCACTTTCAACAATTACAATTAGCAAACGTTATTTTCTCACTCTGTTCACTTGACTGTGTGTCATGGAACATCATTGTTTCATATACGGATTCTGTATTTGTTGCTCTTTATAAACTGCTATTGTAAAAGATAAGTGAAGAAGTACAAAGATGATAAAAAAAGCTAATGTAGCAGATTTATGTGATGGTTATAGTTGATCATTCATCCACTTCAAAACGTTTCTGGCAGATGTAATGTGAGGTCTTGTCACAGGGGTTTACATGCCAGTTGTGATTGTTTGGCCACTTTCCTTTTAGCAGTGCGCAGGAACCCTGAGCAACTGGATTTGGCTGCCCGCGGGCCCAGTAGCTGTTACTAAAAAAAAGAAAGAAAATCTTTATTAGTTACACAAACACATAACCTGACTGGGCACTTTAACAGAAATATCTTTACACCTTCCTCAAATACATGCAAACATCTTTAATACTGTAACATGATTGTTGACAATGACAGAGGCAGTTTTGCTTTGATCATGTGTGTAAATAACCGGGGGGGGCGGAGGGGACATGAAAAAAAAATAAACAACTCTAATTCCTCTATTGTGAAAAATATATGTATGTATACTTAAGATAATTGTGTAAGTAAAAAAAAAAAACGCAAAAAATGCATTTAGAACCAGTTGAGCTCCCCCTCTCCTTCCTCACAGTGGTTTGGCCCACTGCCTGCTTTCCCAGTTCAAGTCAACGATTCTCTTTAATGTAGTTGATGCAGCCTCATTCATAAATTAGTTGCGGCAAAAATGCTGATTACCGATGTCCGAACTGACACCACTGTATTTTTTTTTTTTTTGTATAATCAATATCCATTCTGTTCTAAGTGTCTTAATTAATTTTAAATACAATTTTAAACCTTTTTTATTCTTTGTTTTTATTGTTTTGATTATTTTTTATTATAGTTTTACTTTCTTTATGTAAAGCAATTTTAATTACCATTGTGTATGAAATGTGCTACAGTATAAATAAACTTGCCTTGCCTTGCCTTGCAGTGTCATGAATAAAATTACAGAGAAAAGAAAAATAGACATAAGATCATTTTTCAGTGCACCTAAACGCCAAGTAAGTAAGTAAGTAGTTCACATATTAAGGCAATTTGGCTTTAACAATGGGTGCTTATAAAAAAAAAACTAATGTCACAATATCAATCACAGGCAAAGGAGACGGAAATTATTGAGGGACAGGTAGACCAGGGTCAATCAGGTAACTGTGGTGCTTTTATTGAAGGGATAATGACAGATTTTTTTTTTTTTACATAGAGCAGTTACTGTAAATTGATTGTTTAATAATTGATTTTGTTACAAAACATTACTTATTTTATATATCTTTTTCACAATAACAGTCATGTTTACATTTTATTGTATGTTGATGGCTTGACCGTAAACAACATAACAAATAATGCAATTGTTTTAAATCTGCTTCGTCATTGAACCTGAGAAAAACTTTGAAAATAACCATAATGGCGCAGTCTCCATGCTACAATAATAATGATAGAAGCAAAGTTTTTCACTGTGGGGACATATCTTTATAAGCACAATTTGACTGTATTATTTGTGTCCCCTTCGAAAATTTCTCATGAGAAATTTTATATTTATTGCCCCGCCCCCCCCCCCCCCCCCCCCCCCCCCACACACACACACACACTGCTAAATGAAATTTACGCCCATGGCTTTGATTGTTTTTAAATATTTTGGTATTACTGCTGGGTTAAAAAAAATTCCACCCACCCGGATATCCATAAAATGGTGGTTCTGTGATTAAAAACTACACTAATGACTCACCTCTTGGTTAGTGCGGTATTGTTAACCCACATCCACTTATTTTCTGAATAATGCAGTCCAATCCAGTACATCAGGCCTGTATATTTCCATAGAAAATTCTACAGTAATGAAGACAGAATTTCTCACAGTTAGATTACATCTTTAACCTCCCATAACAGCAAGATGTTTTAATATTGATGCCTGCTTTAGTTAGCCTGATTGATTGATTGATTGATTGATTGACCTGCAATTTTTCATTGTTGATGACAACCAGGTCAGCGCCCTGTTTCTGACACTCCTCCCTGCTCTGAGTCCAGTTTAGACGTTCCCTAACAAACAAGTAGCAGGAGGTGTTCGTCTTATACCAGTCCTTCCCACACCCAGAGCACTGATTTCCTGCAGAAAAACGCCAAGTTTTAACACATTTTAGATTTACATTTTTAGTTTTAGTTAAAAATTATATAAATATACATAAAGAATTCACACAATCAATGAAAAAGAATAATGAAACATGATTATAAAGGACTAACTGACATGGAAGAGCATTTACGATTTGTATGATTGTTGGCATGTGATCGTGTTTTACCTTGGCTCACAGGATGACTGGGCTTCTTCTCTTCAGCAGGGGGATCTGGGCACTTCTGGATGGACTTACTTTCATTTACTGAAGTTTGGACATTAGGAGAACAGATGGTAAAAAAATACATTCATTATTTATACCTTTATATCCAAGGCAACTTCTATCTATTTGCAAAAAAACAGAAATATTATGGAAAATCATAACAAATGTTTAAGATATTAACATTGGAAAAATCCCGGTATAGTCACAGTTTAATTGTTTTGGATCTGAGATGTTGGGTAAAAATCAAATAAAGATGACTGCAAATAAAGGTATTTTTTTATTATTCAATTTATTTATTTATTTATTTTGATTTATGTTTTCTACACTAAATATTTTAGTCAAATCTTTAGGAGATCCTTAAAGTAAAAAAACATTTATTATTTAATACCATCTTACATTCATGCAGGTTTTTTCTTAGTATTAGGGGAAAGTTTCTCCATTACAGTATATTCAGTGCTATTCAACGACTTCGCAGTTGTCTGCCATCTAGAGGCTAGAAAAACAACTTGGATAAATTAACTACTTCGTTTAATTGGCAAATAGGATAGTCATGGAGAAGGGTCACATGACATTAAGAAGAGCTGGCCATTATGGACTCTAGGACAGATATGTTTGTTGCAGTAAGCACTTGTAAACTCAACAAATGTATAAAAACCATATATAAAAAATATAAAATTTTCAATATAGGACTAATGTTTTTTTTTTATTATTGTTGTTGTTGTTGGGCGGCAAAATAAGCTTGTAGAATTTGTAATGCAAAGAGAAACACAAACCTATAACCAGATGAATGCCACCAAAATGCATAAAACTATGGGCTTCAACTTCAAATCACTAATGATTAATTTTCTGCATTCACATTTAGATGTCCTCTGTGCAGTCAGTGAAGAACATGATGAAAGGTCACAAGACATTAAGTGCAACCAAAATTCAGAAATGATCCATAACTTAATGGCCTAAAACTGTGGTGCAAAATAAAAAAAAAACTATTTATACACCAAAATGTTGGCTATCATTTAGGCATTTGGCAGACGCTCTTATCCAGAGTGACTTACTTTTTTTTCCCCTCTTAGGATTACACATTTGAGCAGTTGAGGGTTAAGAGCCTTGCTCAAGGACCCAACAGTGGCAACTTGGTGGTTGTGGGACTTGAACCTGGGATCTTCCGAACCGTAGTCCTATGCCTTAACCACTGAGCTATCCCTGGCCTCATCTATCATTTCTCCCTCCACAGCATGAATAAAGAAGCTAAAATCTGTTATGTTTTCTTTATTTAAATGCAGGGTTGGGATAGATGTACTGTTTATATTTCCAGAAGCTCTAAGCTCGGTATTACTGAATCAGTCATCTGTTAACCGTTGCATTACTTACACTTTATAGCCAGAACAAGAACCACAGCCAGTAGGAGCAAAGTGAGAACCAGGAAAAAAACAGAAATCCTCTTGTGCAGTTTAAGTTTCCTGACAACATCTAGACATAGAAGAAATACACAGTTAGCACAACCTAGGGCATGCAGAAACAACTTGGGACACCAAAATTTTTTTTTTTTTTTTTTTTAAGATTTTGGTCCAAGTAGCTTATTAATGAGAAAATGATTATTTCTGGAATACACAATTTTGTCAATCCAAGTCTTTTGTTTAGGTTTTCTTTAAAAATAATAATGAAGTTACCCTTTGTTTCTTCCACTTTGTCTTTCTCATCTCTATAATATTTTACTTCTGCCGAAGTGAGCTCTTTTATCTCCACCTCAGTCGCTTTCTGTGCGTCCATATTCTCTCACTTGTTTTCTTGACCAAAACCGATCTGATAAAAGGCAAAAAGAAAATTTACTTAAACAAAAAGAACTATTATAATTGTCCTTTCAGTGGATACTCAGACAAAATTAATGTACTTAAACAATATTGGCTAGTGTTATTAATGTTCTGAGAAATTCACAAGTGATTAAGCCCCTGTTTATACTCATGATGTATCGCTCACTTCTTACTCCTTCATTACACATTTATATTGAAACACTTTTTTCTTAGAACTCAACTCTCAGAATTGCACTGTTTTCAAATTTCCAAATGGAAACTTTCAACACTTAAGACAGAAACATGAATCAAAGGATGTACAAAATTGTGCAAAAGTCTTTAATCACTTCTCATTATACAGATTTTGCTTCCAAAGGGCCAGACTTTTTTATGTAGTCATGAGAAATGGTGAGGATTGTTTTTAAGTCACACAGTGACCTATGAATCACTCCAGCATTAAAGCATTTACTGTAACTTGAGACATGAACGAGTGACAAACATTATCTTGTCATTACTCTGACAAATCACAATTTAAAGATTGGGATTTTCTGATTGGTTAATCTTTTGTTTTGATATAGAAAGGAAACCTTTCTCTTCTGGTCTGGCTTCCTCTCGGAATTGTGCGCTAACATGTTTCAGTACCCATTCATTACATAACAACTGCGGTGTATGGTGGGGTGGGGTTTTCATAAACTGTAAATTCCTCAGTGAAAATCAGAGAAGAGATTGTATTCAGCAACAGGACAGAGGCCTTTATAAGCTGAAACAAAACTGTTAAACAACGTTTTTTATGATCTGAAAAAACAAAACAGTGTAGCACTGGCTTCCATTGATTTCTGGAAGAAAACATCTCCATCTCTGATCTCGAGTAAGGGTGGGTCTAGCTATTAAAAAGATCAGGGCTAAGTTAATGACTTGCTTCATTGTTTCTTGTTTTGTATGAAGTTCAGCATTAGGCATCATTTTGTTGTCAAGTTATTATACTCTGCCTGGCCAAAAAAGTCACCCTTTCAGAAGGGTCAAATTACTGTCCTGCATAAAGCAACAAAATATTGAGATTTGAAATAACTAAAATAAGTGTGTCTACCTTTATAATAAATAAACAAATAAATAAATAACTAGTGACCAAAGATATTAAGACAAAAGTTAAATTAGATGTTTTGATGACATTTTGTAGTTTTTAAAATAATGACAATCAACATAATAAACATAGGTCATTTTATACAAATTATACGCAATTTATCAACTGCAGTATAATTTACCTCTGCGTGCTTTCTTTATTTCTTCCTTTTATTCTTTCCTATCACTAGGTTATAATAAATCTACTCTTCCTGTTGTTATTGTCCCTTTGCGGACAACATTAGCCTACGCCCTCGGCCGATGCTGTTTCTTATTATGGTATTATTATTATTATTATTATCATGCAAGAGAAGAGTATTTTTTAACTAATTAAGCCACAGAACCATAACTAGCCAGTCACTTTACCTTGATACTTTTTCTTAAAATAGCCCAAAAAGGACAGGTCGGTTTTTATATCCCAAGCTTTTCCTGAAGTCTGGGCGCGCGTGTCCTCCAGCTTTGCGTGCTGCGCGTTTCCCCCCCTTGGATCTTGAATTTGGACGCTGAGTGCAAGTTAAGTTTCACTCTGACTCTTAAGGGTGTGTTCACATTTGTAGTTTGGTCCTCTTGGTCTGGATCGAAGCATAAAATTATGCATTACTCTTGGTTTTCTAGTATAAAGTCCGTGTTCTCTTAACGATCACACCGGCATTTTAAACATCGGTCGGACCCAGTCATGTGGATTATTACATATGGTGGTGATTTTACCAGCTGAAAGCTCATGAAGAGTGATAATATAACGTTATACTGTACGTTAACAAACAACACAATCATGGCTACAAATGTAAAAAAAAAAAAAGTCGTCCGTGCGTCTAATGTTTTTATTTTACCACTAGCTTCAATCCGTATGCAATCGCCAGTTTCGACCGACCACAAAACAGCTAAATATACTGTATGCGCGAGCGCAAGGACGCAGGTGATGGCCCATCATGGCTGTGTTCAATAACCAGCGCTCAAAAACATATGACATTTTGTTCATTGTATCGTCCATAGTGAAAGTTCTTGGATGTTTATTAACGTTGATAGCAAGGTTAAATGTATTATGTTAGTTTGTCAGGTATTTAATTTTTGTGTAGCTAGAACTTTTTTTTATGGAGTTATGTTCATGCCACAATCCTGAGCGCACGGTTTTGACATTTTGAGAACAGGCAAATCACTTTATGCACGTGCAGTCAGAGTCTCTTCTGCGCGCTCAACAGCTCGGTCCTGCGCGTGCAGTGTTCCCCCTGTGCTCAACATCTTTTTCTGCCTGTACGCTCGCTCAACTAGCCAATCACAGACTTCAGGGCCTTTCTCAAGGGCCCAACAGTAGCAACTTAGTTGTGATGTTTGAACTTGGGATCTTCCGAAATGTAGTCCAATGCCTTAACCACTGAGCTACCCCTGGTTTCTTCTCGACCACCTGGCCTATCCCCCGCATGACGGAATTTAATTCAATTTTATTTGTATAGTAAATTGCCATTGTCTCAAAGCAGCTTTACAGAATCAAAAGAAAATTATAAGAAATTAAAATTATATAATGTTCTCCCTGTGCTTGGTGGGTTTCCTCTGGGTGCTCCAGTTTGATCCCACAATCAAAAGACATGTATGTTAGGTTAATTTATGTTTTTAAATTGCCCATAGTGTGTGAATGAGTGTGTGATAGGGGAAGCATTGTAAATAAAGTTTTATTTACTTACAATATTATAAACAAATGTTATAGTATTTTTATTGAATTAAGTATATAACAGTTCCATTTATCTATTGTGTTTTTATTGACTTATCTAATATATACGTTGGCTAAAATTCACATCAGACAACTCGGTCGTTTTACTTATAAACCTTTATTTACGCTTCCGTTATGTGGTCGATAGTGCGAGCGGATAGAAAAGAAACAGCCAATAGAGTGTGAAAGTCTGTGATTGGCTAGTTTTGTGGAAGTTTTGTAAAGCTGGACAAAGTTGAGCGAGCGTACAGACAGAGTTGAGCGCGCACAGAAAATGTGTTGCATGCGTGTGCAGGCCAAGTCGCGCGTGCACCGCAAAAGGATGTTGCGCGCACGCGCGGTAAACGCGTTGAACAGGTCAAACACTGCATGCGTAGAACCGAGCTGTTGAGCAATCAGAGGAGACACGGAACGATCATAAAGTGCTTTGTCTGCTCTCAAAATGACAAAACTGTGCGCTCAGGAATGTGGCACGAATTTAGCGCCATAGTCCTCTGGTGTTATTATCACACAATCCTAGTAAAGCAGACTTGAGTTGTTATATACCTGTAGACCGTGGTGCGCTTACTGTACATTTTAGCTGAACAGCACCGGAGCTCTTTTGGAAGCAGTCTCAGTTCTCTTGCTTGGTGCGCAGGTTGAGATGGTAGCGTTCACACTTCAAGTGAAACACAAAGGTGTGAGGAAAAAGTCCTACATATACGTAAATTAAACACTCTGCCTAATTATATGTTTAATTCATTGATCATCCAAGGACATTCACTATGAACAGCGAACAAGTGCACGGGAGTGCAGGTGATGGCCAGTGGGGCTGCGTTCACTCACTCTCTCACTCAGTGTCTATACTGCTATATTCAAGGTTTAGGGGGGTCTGGGACCTATATTCCAGGAGACTTATTTCATCGAACTTAGACATCGGAACTAAGTGGAATTTATGGAACTTAGTCCCATAATTATTGCATGGCAAGGCACACACACACACACACACACACACACAAACACATTACAGGCAATTTAGAAATGCCAATTAATCTAATCTGCAGATCTTTGGACTGTGAGAGGAAACCAGTGTATCTGAAGAAAACCCACCAAGCAGGAGGAGATTTTTCATAAATTCATATGAACCCACACATTTAGTAAAGTGACCTGAAAAACTGTGACACAGTTCAGTATAAGTATGATACAAAATACAATAGAAATAGCATTGCAGTACAATTCTGTAATATTTATATGTTGTTGTTGTTGGTCTTTCGGCTGCTCCCGGCAAGGGGTCGCCACAGCGGAACACCCCCCCCCCCGCCCCCCCCCCCCATTTTATCCTGCATCCAGTGGCTGGGGTTTATATTATATTATATTATATTATATTATATTATATTATATTATATTGAGAACAGAATGATCCTTTTCAAATGATTAAACAATTGGATCCTTGGTGCATTGGGTGGATTAGAAAAGAGAAAAGAGATTAAGATATCAGATTTTTTTTTTTATCTGTGGAGAAACAGATTAACAACTTTGAAAAGATCATAAAATCATTTTTAACATATGTTAAAGGAAAGCTCAATGTCATGGATAACCCCTAGAGGGCGCCGTGCGTCCGGAGACTCCTCTGTTGTGTTTGTTGTAGTTTTGTGTTTCTGGAATCCAGTTCCCAGAATGCACCTCGGTCAGGTGACGGGAATGTGCACCTGAACCGAGGTAACTCATTAGTTCCATTATAAATAGTCCTGTGTTTAGTTGATCACTGTCGTGCATCTGTTGTGTAAAATGCTGTTTAAGTTTAATGGTTGTTGTGCTTTCCCTGTTTCTGTCTGCATCATGCCCGTTTTCATAATTCCTGATCTATTCAGTTAAGTTGCTTGAACTGCCTTTGTTATGCTCCATGTCTTGTTTTGTTATAGGTCCATGTTCTCTTTGTTTCTCATTCTAGTCTGTCCAGTTTAGTTATGATTTTGTGTGTTCCGCTGTCTGTATATCTGTTAGCTCTGTGATTATTTCTGCTGTTTTGTTAACTAGCTGTTCTGTTTTGTGTCTAGACAAGCGTTCATGCATCATGCTAGTAACCTTAGTTCCTGATTGCTAATCTAATGAAGTACTGCTTTTTGGTTTTATCATAAGTTTTAAAGTTAGTTCTGTCAAAGTCCTTGTTTATATTTAGTTTTTCTGTGTTGGTTTTCTTAAAGACTTAAAGAGATGTTTATGCCTCTTCCAAAGCCCACACACAGCACCTGTGACGCTCAAGAACTTTTTAACTGGAGCCCTTTTTTTACTATGGGACAACAAAATCATAATCAGTCCAGGGGTCAGTTCTTATAAGGCGCCGTATAGGTTAAATCAAACTTCACTCATGCACACACATATGAAACACTCACACATACATATATACTACTAACTGCTCAAACAACTACATATGAAATGCGCACACACACACACATACTTTCCGTGCACGCGCACAAAGCGAACTAGCGGTGTAGTGAACAACGGATCTTCAGTTTAGCGAAAAAGGGAATGGATAATTTCCTATAAGTCATTACATATCACTGGAGTGTGAAAAAATTTAACCAAAAAATAATTTATATATTTATTATAATTATTATCGAGGACGAAATAATCTTTTGCCATTTCGTCAACCAATCGAAGGGGTTGTGATCAGTGTTTCTACTGTCAATGCATATTGCCTTTTAAACCAACGCACGAACACGCAATAATCCTAGACAACTCAATCCAGCTATACTAATCATCAACAACAGGTGTGCACGAAGAACCAACTTAGCCAGATCGTAATTAGTACGATCATCTCATCTTAAATGTGTTAATTCATCTCGGATGTGTCAAGCAACGTATGAAGAACCGACCCCAGTATTGAGTTTAAACGCCACAACAGCATTCACAAAATGTATATGCAATGTAATCCAACAGGATAAGCATGAACACCAATGTATAAATAGCTTATTTTCAGCACTGACAGGCTCATAAAGATTAAGTGTCTGACAGTATGAAAAGGATCCCTACATAGACAGTCCAGTACATTTTATATTCATTTTCGGATTTACATGTATCAACTCAAAATTGGGACACAATTGGTTTTCCTTGTGCTTGGTGAGTTTCCTTCAAGTGTTTTGGTTTTCTCACTAAGTCCAAAGACATGCAGATTAGACTAATTGGTGTTTCCAAATTGGCTGTAGTGTGTAAGTGAATATGCGTGTGTGTGTGTGTTTGCCCTGTGAGATTGACATTGTGCCCTTAGTCTAAGGGGTTGGCTCCAGGCCCCTCGTTACTCAGTATACAGGACAAAGCGCTATAGATGAATGAGTGAACACAAAAGTGGAAAGGTTTTGATAGTTTCTAAAGTAAAATTGAAATCAAAATGAACCAAGGTTGAAAGAATTCCCTTTTAATCACCATGAAATGATTGAAATTAGTCTTATATTGCACTTTATATTTACTAGTGTCCCTCTACCGGATGCCTCTTCTCATCAGTAAACCCTCCTCCTTGACCTCCTCTTCTGTCTCTGCCGGATCACCTGTGTCTATGGCGATTGTCAGGAGAGGTGGGCCGTGAGTATCACAGTGAAGGATTGACAAAGAAAACATACCATATCAGCAGGGGTGGTTCCTAACCTACCTGTTCCTCTTTTGTTAGAAAGAGACTTGCCGGGACTGCGTAAAAAGAAGCCCAACACGCTTCATAAGGGAAGTGCAGATACAGAGACTGAAAGTGAGCAGTCAGGTTGAAGGTGAGCTGCAAAGGCATAAGTACATTCTGGTAATAGTGGATTATGTCAACATATTCAGAAGCTCCATATGGAAACACCACAGGCATCCAGTTTCGTGGAATTCAAACTCCTGTTTGGGACGAGACTGCGTGAGCTGCTTAACATAGCAAAAGAGCCATGGAAAGAAGACTGCGTCCCGTTTTCTGCTGTGATCGAGTGCGTACAGAAGATGTAGGCAAAAATACAGAACATATTCCTATCGTGCTTTCTATTGTGTGTCAGCACATGGAGAATGCATAGGCCCAACAGCAAATGCTCTACAACCAACCGACACAACCTCGCAAGTTCTTGCCTATTAGTGCTCTTTAGTCAAATACCATAGGAAAATGCTGACTCAAGAGCCGGAAGTAACTTGTGAGACTCGGATCTATTCAGTAAGTGGTTAATAAGAATTCGAATCCATGAATGGATCCGGGTTTCTCATCCAGTTTCAACAGGTCATTATCCGCCAGCTTCTGATCAGCCAAACAGAACCGTTAATCAGGATGTCCTGTTCTTCAGTTTCTTTTATTATTATTATTATTTAGAATTTTTTGGATTTGGATTTTTCCCGGTTTTCTTCCTAATTTAGTAATGTCCAATTCCTCCTTGTCCCTCTACTACTAGGCTACTACTACCACTCAGTTGGGAGGGCCGAAGATTATCACATGTATCATGTCCGAACCACGTGACGCCAGCCAATCGCATCTTTTCGAACTGCTCGCTCACGCACCTTTGGGGGCGGCGTAACACACTCGGAGGACAGCGCTATCCGCACCTTTCGCGTGCGTGAGCTCGGAGACGCCCCTGATTGGCTGTAGAGCCATAATCAATGTGGGAGCACGAGGTACCTCTCATCCCTCCCCTCTGACGGAGCTCAGCCAATCAGCTCTCTCTAGACCTCCAGCTGCGAGAGGTTACAGCATCACCCGGGAATCGAACCAGCAATCTCCGGATGATAGGGCGAGCAATTTACTTTACCACTGCGCCACTTGGAGGCCCATTCTCCAGTTTCTAATCAGCAAATTAGAAATCGGTTATCAAAATATCCCCCTTCCACTTCTGATTAGTTCCACCAACATTAATGCTGGAGAGCACACAGAGTTTTTCGCAAAATGGTTTTGGTACAAAAATAACATCATATTTCCAACATTCAATGTATAAACATTTAACTGTCCCAACATCCCACCACCTGTTTTCCTTAAAAGCTGATAGCTGGATTGCCATGGGTTATATAGGCTTCAGATGAAATAATAAAGAAACTTTATTCTTGGGGTTTACAATGTATGCATGAGTGCTGCACTGATTATCAGTCTCCTTCTTTTTCTATCTCCTATTCTTTAAAAGCATAAAGCAGATACTACAGCCTACATGTAAGTAAGAGGCTTCTGCTGCCTTACTTGTGGATAATCTTTTTTTATTATTCTAAAATGTATAATTTTACAGCTTATGTCTGTAATTGTACAGAAATGTGTATGTAGTTTTTTAAAAAGCAAAGACAACTATAAAAATTAAAAATGAGGATTTTCTTTTACTATGTTTTTATATTTACTGTGTTTCTGTACTGGAATTTATATGAACAAAAAATAAAATCATACCATGAGGCCAAGCAGAAACTACATGCAGGATCATCAGTCACCTGTCTCCATCTGTATCACCATCGGCCCTGCTTCTGTCCCTCTCTCTGATTCAGTTGAACCCTCAGCTTTATCTCTCAGTTATTTTCTACTTCTTCGCTTTTCTTATTTCCTTATTTATTTCCTCTCTGTCCTTATCTGTATTTCCTGGTCTTACTTCAGCTTCTGTAACTTCCTCCTGCTAAAAAAATGTTAAACAAATGTTTTTTGACTTATTTAACTAATTAGTTAAATCAGAGGGCAGGGGTAGCTACCCTTTAGTGAGGGCCTTAACCCTCAACTGCTCAAGTTTATAATCAGATAAAAATGTTGCTCAAGGGTGTACAAGGGTGTAAGTCAAATGCCATAGTGTAAATCAGGTGTGCTGGGAGCCAAGAGAACACTAAAATTTGCAGGGAAGGTGGTCCTTTTTGACGACAGTTTTGAACAATATTTTATTTCTTTTTTTTTTTTTTTCCATTTTACTATTACACTATGTCCTACAGCAGTTCAAAATGTAAAAGGCTCTCAAAATTAAAATCCACATATTTAATTAACCTAATATGGTTAATACATAAAACACAGAGTGTGACTGTGGTCTTGTCTGATTGGAGAAGCTAAAATGTATGAGCAAACCGAATGGGCATGAGCGAGTTAGGTGTGTGTGTGTGTGTGTGTGTGTGTGTGTGTGTGTGTGTGTGTGTGTGTGTGCAGGTGAATAAACTTTGACACATCTTGGCTAATGTCTTGAAGAGTCTTGATAAATTAGACTGTCTCTCTGAATCTGTTCAAGCTGTATTTCTATAATAAAAATTTATATTCTGCATTGGAAAAATTTTGGTTGCTCTATGCTCCTTTCCCTGCCCTATCTGATTACTGGAACAAGCTACAATCTGCTGCTTGAAAATGTCTACAATGTTTTTTTTTTTTTTGCTGAGACTTTTTCTAGCTTTGACCCACTAGTCTGTTTACCTGATATCCTTTAGAGTGCCATTATACATTCTTAGACTATCCAAGTTGTTCTACAGTGGAACCTCGGATTGCAAGTAACACGGTTTACGAGCGTTCCACAGGACGAGCAAAGATTTTTTAGAAACTTTGACTTTAAAAACGAGCAAGTCTTGGTTTATAAGTACAGAGTATCATGTAGCACGCATGCGCTTCTTGTTTTGACGTGGCGCGTAATGTAATCACAACTGAGCCAATATTTTTTCTCTCTTTTGCGCTGCGAAATTGTGGGTATTCGTCTCCCCGTTCCTGTCTTAGTACACGACTCTCACTGGTATAATCAACGTGTGTACTGTTTACTATAACACTGTGACCACTGTGTGCGTGTAAAGCCTTGTTAATTTTGTTTTGTATGCGCATGTGTACAGCACGCATGGACTGTTTAATATACAGTAACAAACATGTGTGTGCGCGTGTAAAGCAAAAGAAAGTTTCATTAGAGAGGGGAAAGATCCCTTTTCTCTCTCTCTCTGTGTTAGCCTCCCCATCCTTTCGCCTTCACACACACTCTAACAAAGACACTGCTCTGTCGCAATTCGTTTCAAAGGTAAAGTGCAGGTTAATTTATTTTATATTTTCTTTACAGCAGTGAGTCCATTAGTGTGTGCGCACTCGAGTTTCTTTTTCAACAGATGTTTCTTGCTAATTTTCCTGATGAGGCAGTGTTTCTGTTAGTGTGTGTGTGAAAATCGTCCTGCACAAATAAGAGACTGGGAAGGGTTACTGTACTGTGTAAGACAGGAAGAGGGAGTCAAAGCGCCTGCACTTTAGCTAAGCAGATTCAATACATGATAATCTGTCCATCCCAGAGATGCAATCATACCCCATCACATTCTTTATTAAGTTTGAACTGACTGTGGATCTGACTGAGCTGTCTCTGGCCCACACTATTATGAATGTGGTGTTTCCTCCTTCTCAGCCTCCGCACACCACCCATGAGTGACAGGCAGTTGCATAGGAGCAACATGATTTCTGGAATACCCAGGTAAGTATTCAAAAACGAAATAAATAAATAAATAGAAATGCCACCCTCTGGTAAGAAACATATGCATGATGACCATTAATATTATGATTATGACTATGTTAATTAACCACATTATTATATCATATCAATCATAACTACATTCCCTCTGATACTCCAGCACTGCTTAGCTGGCCCCATGATCTCTCAGTGACTGCCAAATGCCAGAATGTAAGTGTAATCATAACCTTACTGTAATGGCAAGTTTATGCAAAGGGACAGACTATATACTAATGTTTAAAAAAAAAAAAAAAAAAAAAAACTCAACTTAGCCAAGAAAGAGGGAAGCAAAAGCAATAACCAAGGCCAAGGATCCATCAGAAACAAAAAGCATTCAGGATGCAGAAGTGCTCTGCTGGCAGATTATATACCACAACCTTTTCAGTTTAGAGATCAGTTTTGAGCATTTAGATGCTCAAGTAATAAAAAAAAAAAAAAGAAAGACTGAAAGATGAAGTGTGTTTATGGAAGTATACTGATTGTGTACAACTCAATAAATTCAGTATTTTATTGAGTAAATATGAGTTTAATGAGAAACAAAAATATATTTTACATTTAATTCCTGTAAAAAGAACAATATTTTTTGCCAATTATAAAGGCAGTTACTTGAGTCTACATTTGGTAATACATTCAGGAAACATTTTAGTGCAAAAAGGTCTTGAAGAAGTGCAAAGTGATTTTGTAGGAGGACAATAAAAATAAAGTTTCAAGTAAAATAAGTACTCTTTTAACAAACACAATTAGCAAATCTCATTTTCTCTCTCTATCTATTTGACTGTATCATGCAGAGGTGGAAAGTAACGAATTACATTTACTTGCGTTACTGTAATTGAGTATTTTTTTGTGTGTACAAATGTTTACAAATGTTTACCACGTGTGTGAGAATTAAACTTTAAAATTATTTTGTTTGTATGCGTGTGTACACCACGCGTGTACTGTTATTTATAACACATTTGTGTGCGCGCATGTAAAGCAAAAGAAATTCTCATTAGAAAGATCCATTTTCTCTTTCCCTCTCTGTATCAGCCTGCACTGAGGAGCAGCACTTTGTCTGTGCGCGCGTCATTGGACACTGTGCCCCTTCACACACACACACACACACACCTTCTCTCGCCTTCACACACACACACCCCTCCTTCCCTCGTCCTCTCGCATTCACTCACTCTCACACATAAACACACACACACACACTCTCTCTCTCTCTCTCTCTAATGAATACACTGAGCTGCTTTTCAAAGGTAAAGTGCAGGTTAATTTGTTTTATGTTTACCTTACAGCAGTGATTCCGTTAGTATGCGCTCATGCAAGTGTCATTAGCAATGTTCCTTGTTAATTTTTCCAATAAAACAGTCTTTCCGTTAATCTGTCTTTCCGAGGGTTTGATCCCTCTTACTTTAGCTCCACACACATACACACACATGCTTTTTTTAAGCTACAGTAACATGCAGGTTAGTTTGTTTTATTTTTACTTTATATTTTGTATTAATTATTTTTATGTATGTATTTTTTTAAACTTTGGAACGAATAATTTTAAGCTTCCATTTTGCATTGGTTTACGAGTGTTTTGAAATAACCAGCTTCTGGAACAAATTATGCTCGCAATTCAAGGTTACACTGTACTTAAGTAGATTTTTATAAGGGTAACTTTACTTGTTCTTCATTAAGATTTCACTGAAGTAACAGTACTAGTACTTGAGTACAAAAATGTAAAAAAAAAAACACCTCTGGTATTATAAAACATCATTGTTTCATATACTGATTCTGTATTTGTTGCCATTTATGAACTGCAATTGTAAAGGTTATGTAAAGAAGTACAAAGACGATAATAAATGCAAATGTAGCAGATTTATGTAATGGTTAGTTGATCATCCTTGAACTTTTAAAAGTTTCTGGCAGATGTAATGTGAGGTCATATCACAGGGGTTTACATGCCAGTTGCGTATGTTTGGCCCCTGTCCTTTTAGCAGTGCGCAGGAGTGCCCCTGTGGGACTAGTTTTGGCTGCCTGGGGGCCCAGTAGCTGTTAATAAAAAAGAAGGAAAAACTTGATTAGTTATACATAACCTAACTGGGCACTTTAATACAAATGTCTTTATCACTTCCTCAAAAACATGCAAACATATTAAAGAGGTCCTATTATGCCATTTTAAAGGTTTCTAATATTGCTTAATGAGTCTCTTAAAACAGGTTTACATGTATGCTGTGGAATTTCTCTTATTGAAATGCAACTAAATTTATAACATTTGTATCATGTGCTTTTTCTGTATTTTTGGTTGAAAATTCTGTTTCCCACTGTGTGTATATATAAGCTAATTTTCTAATTGCCTAGAAAAAAAAGTATTGTGGGATATTCTTGTAGACCAATAAGTCAAAACTGTTGGCACAAATCTTGCACAGCATTCCACAATAGAACAACATACTAACATGATGTTGTAGACAAACATGGGCTTGGTGGGAGTAAGCTGGCAAAAGAAGAAGCTTTTATTTGTCAGAGATAAATTACAGCGTGGTGAAATTCTTCTTCTCATGCTTGGTTTCAATGCCATGCCACACTTATATATCCAACATCTGTGCACACATATACTGATAACTATAGCATTGTGACTATGTGTGTGCATAAAGCTTTTCATTTATTTTGTGTCCAAATGTAGTGACTGTTCTTTAGTAACCATACTGGAAAAATAGCCCCCGTGAGGAAAAAGGTTAAGAAGGCTCTGGCAGTGCGAGCAATTAATCTGTTTAACAACAATGCAAAGTTACATTTTCGCAAAATCCTTAAAAAGAGGCAAAAGAAAGTAGATAATTAGATAATTAGATAAGAAACACAAAAAGAAAAAGATTCCAGTGAGGTGATTTTGTTAGTCATAGTGAAAGTCTTCCTACACAATAGCGGGGGGTTATTGTGTAGGAAGACTTTCACTATGACTCCTACTCTCCTCTCTCTCGTCTTCCTCATGCCAGTCATGATTCTTTTCAAAGGTAAAGTGCAGGTTAATTTGTATTATTTTTACTTTATATTTTGTATTAATAATTTTTATATTAATATTTTTTCATAATTTAAACCATCTGAGCTATGTCTATTACTACTGATTAGGAAATTTGTTTTGATACACAAGTGTTTTGCATTACAAGTATGTTTCTGGAATGAATTATCCTAGCAAATCCCAGGTTTAGCTGTATTTGTACTGTTTATAACCACCACTTAAAAGGGAAGCTTAACTAATTTAGGGCCTGGGATATTAGCTGAACCATGAGTTATGTTCTCTAAAAGAAAAGACTAAAAAAAAAGCTTAAGCTCAACTGGTTTATGCATCAAAGACAACAAATTAAAGCATAAGACCAAATGCATCTATGACTAGCTCAAAAGAATTTAAATTAAGGTTTTGGAGTAGCCGAGTCATTTTCTTGACTTGAGTCCCATTGAGTTGCTGTGTCAGCACCTCACAGAAATAGTCTTGCTTGTGCCTGAATTAAACAATTCTGCAAAGATGAATAGACCACAATTTCTCCAAAGTAATTAAAAAGACTGATCACCAATTATCTGTCTGGATGCAGTTGTTGCTGCTAAAGGTAGAACAACCAGTTATTAAGTGTAAGTGGCAATTACTTTTGCACATGAGTGATATGCAACATATAGTCATATTGGAGAATGTGGACATTATACTCATACTTAAGCCTGAAATGTTACCACAATGTTGGAACCCCACAATCATATAGTCTATATTAGCTAGGTGTAGCTTTACTTTACGGAAACTAAAGACCACTAAATCTGTCCCGGTATAATAATTAGGGGCTATGGTGGCTCAAACAGTTAAGGCTCTGGGTTACTACTCGGTTAAGGCTCTGTGCAACAGCCAATTTAATCAGTTAGGCTGCTGTGCTGAGAATGATCCACCACTCATAATTACCGGTGATCATTGATGGTTCTTCCCCAAAGCCACCAAAGAGGTCTGGGCTCTGGGCTTATAGGGTTCAGGGTCTTGCTTAAACGCCCAACAGAGGCGGTTTTGTTGTGATTGTTATTAAATATTTTTTCATTACTGCTGGGTTAAGAAATAATCCACCCACCTAAAATATCTATTAAAGAACAGTTCTGTGATTAGAAACTGCATTAATGACTCACCTTTTGGTTAGTGCGGTATTGTTAACCCACATCCATTTATTTTCTGAATAATGCAGTCCAATCCAGTACATCAGGCCCGTAGTTTTAGATAGAAAATTCTACGGGTATAAGGGCAGAATTTCTCACAGTAAGATATCTTTAACCTTCCATAACAACAGGATGATTTAATAGTGATGTCTGCTATAGTTTGCCTGATTGATTAATTGACCTGCAATCTTTCATTGTTGATGACAACCAGGTCGGCCCCGAGTTTCTGACACGCCTCCCTGCTCTCATGCCAGTTTAGACGCTTCTTAGCTAAGAAGATGCAGAAAGTGTTCATCTGATACCAGTCCTCAGCACACTCAGAGCACTGATTCAAGGTTTCTGTAGAAAAACAGCAGGTTTTAACACAAAGCTAACAAATTATACAAATATATATGAAGTATTCACACAATCAATAAAAAAGAATAATTAAGCATTATTATAAGAGACTTACTGAAATGGAAGAGCATTCAGGGTGACCATGATAGGCATGTGATAGTGTTTTACCTTGGCTCACTGTCATCACAGGATAGCTGGGCTTCTTCTCTTCAGTAGGAGGTTCTGGCTCTGGACACTTTGGGATCGACTTACTTTCATTTACTGAAGTTTGGACATCAATCGAGCAGAAGGTACAAACAAATACATTAATTATCATTGTAAATATTACCTACATAGCCAAGGCAACTTCTACCTATTTGCAAAAACCAGAAATGTCACAGAAAGCCATAACAAACATATAAAATATTTTATGTTAATATAGAAGAACACATTAGGGATAGCTAGTTTTTCCAACAACACAATTCACCAAATCCTGAATAGATTTGACATTTTCCTTTATTTTGTTATTTTTAATTATGTTATTCAATTCAATTCAATTCAATTTTATTTGTATAGCGCTTTTAGCAATTTTCATTGCCGCAAAGCAGCTTTACACAGTCAAAAAAATTATTTAAGTTTGTATGAAATGTGAATTTGGATGTTATCCATTTTTATCTATTTTTAAAATAATCTAAAAATCTTAGCATAAAAAGCATTAATTATTCAAAACCATTTCATGTGAATATGATTTTTTTCTTAGTACAGTATCAGAAGAAAGTTTCTCCATTACAGTTTAATCAGTGCTGTTCAATGATGTTGCAATTGTCAGAGGCTAGAATTGCAACTTGGATAAATTAAATACAGAAGAACCTTGGAATATGAACATAATCCGTTCTGGAAGTGGGCTCGTATTTTAAAACAGTACATGCACACATGCATACAAACAAAATAAAATGTGTTTCACATGTATGCACGCTTACAGTATTATAGTTGACAGTAAACATGTGCACGGATGTTGATTATACCAGTGAGAGACGTGCACTAGGACCGAGCGGGGGAGATGATTACCCACAATTCTATAGCGCAAGAGAGAGAAAAACTATTGGCTCAGTTGTGATTACGTGACGCTCGGTGTCAAAACAAGAAGCACATACGTGCTACACGATACTAAGTACTCGTAAAATAAGACTTGTTCCTTTTTCAGGTGAAAATTTATTTTAAAAAATATTTGCTCGTCTTACGGAACACTCCATATTACTCGCCATATTACTCACAATCCGAATCTGATTCTTGCTAAATTTCAGTTTTGGGGCATATTTTCCATTTATTTTAATGGAATGTTTTTTTTCTTTTTTTTTTTTTTGCATTATTCTAATCATTGGGATATCTGTTGTAGCTTTCATAACTTAATGGCCTCATAACTGTGTTGCAAAATAATAAATATTTATACATCAAAGTGTTGACTCCATCTTTTAAGACAGACATCTATCATATCTCCCTCCATAGTGTGAATAGATAAGCATTTATAGAAAGCTAAAATCTGTTATGTTTTCTTTATTTAAATGCAGGCTTGGGCTAGATGTGTTATTGATGTTTACAGGAGCTCTAGTTCAGTGTTACTAAGTCAGTAATCTGTTAAACATTATGCATTACTTACACTTGATAGCCAGAACAAGAACCACAGCCAGTAAGAGCAAAGTGAGAACCAGGAAAAAAACTGAAATCCACTTGTACAGTTTAAGTTTCCTGTAAAAATCTAGACATTAAAGAAATACACAGTTAGCACAACATATGGCATGCAGAAACAACTTAAGACACTACTGTACATGTTTGCATGTGATTAGTTTTCATCCTTCACCTGAGGTCAGTTCCTCCTTTAGTTCCCCAAACACTTTTACCAGAGTTCGGACTAGGGCTAAATATACAATATATAATATAACCAGTGACTCATTTAATTCTAAATTTCAGCGGGGTTAAATGTGCAAAAAGGTTTGTAGAGTTATTCTGCGTTTGTACTAAACTTGCTGTTCACACTATCTTTAATATTGTGGCGTGGGCGGGGTTTCGGGTAATAACCATCATGCTCTGCGGGAGGGACTGTTTATGTGTTCACCGTGTTGGGGAAAGGTGTTTGGTTTAGTGGCTTCAGCCAGGGTATGTGTGATAGGGTGTTCTTGTTTTAAGCCGTCTCATGTGTTCGAGTTGTGAGATTGTGTGCTTGAATAAAATACTCCCAGCCATTTGCATTGGGCAGCAAGATAAGCTCGCTCGTCTCTCCACCATCCTTTCAGGCGATAAAAACGCCACATTTGGTGTCAGAAGTGGGATAATGGAGAGTCGCGAGTTGGAGCGCACCCCGGAGGAAATCCGGAGGATCCAAATGGGCCGCCGAGTAGCGGAGCAGCTGCGGAGAAAGAAAACCCTCCCTGATGGGGCTGGTGCAGGCAAAGAGCGGCGACCGGAGCGGAGCGGCGCGTTCCAGGTTCCAGTATTGGACCTCGGGGAGGAGTCCTCCAGTGACGTGGCGCCGACACCGGAGCAAGCTACAGCAAGCTACAGCTCCGTGCCCCGTCCGCCAGCGAAGCGACCTACAGCTGCGCCTGCCGGCCTACAACGGCGCCGGCGATCCCCACGCGTTCATCGCCCAGGTAGAGCTAGCCGCCAAATTCGGCTGGTCCCCGGCAGAAACAGCTGTCCGGGTGGCCCTCTCGTTGGAGGGTGACGCGCTGCGGGCGTTGCAAGATCTCCGGGCTGATGAGCGGGACGACTGGTTAAAGCTGCAGCAGTCGCTCTGTTTCCGTTTCGGCGCAGGAGACCGTAACGAGGCCGCGGGCGAGGAGCTGGCAACCCGCGTGCGGAGCGCCTCTGAGCCACTAGGGGCGTTCGCCATGGACCTGCGATCTCTCGCGCGCCAGGGCTACCCGGATTTCGGACACGACCAGCAGGAAGAGCTAGCTCGTCGCGCGTTTCTTCGGGGAATCCGGCCGTACCGCCTTCGCGAGCACCTCCGGTTAGCGGCACCGGCGTCGCTGTCCGAGGCGCTGCGCGAGGCTGAGCGCGCCGAGCCCATCTTGGGAGAACACCACGGCGAGAGAGCCGAGCGATCTTCGGTGGCTCGCGGCCGCTGGGGAGGTGAACCTAGCCGGGGACAGGGCTACCCGTCGCGGCTAGGCCTCGACCCGGCCGGCGAGTTTCCGGCGACAACGCCGAGGCCAAGGATACCGCTGCAACGTGCTCCGGCCGGAGGACAGCGTACCCCAGCAGCCGTTAAACTAGCTTCGGGGGGCGCCGAGGGGAAACCGCCTCCCACAGCCATCTTTGTTCCCCCAACTGCCGGATTTAACTTCCGATCGGGACGTGTCGGAAATCGCGCGGGGGTCTACGTGGACTGCGGCCTGGACAACGTTTCGCTGCGGGCGCTCGTGGACACCGGCTCTACAGTTTCGCTGCTGCGCGGGGGATTGTTGAAGCGCGGTCGTGTGCTGCCGGACCCGGCCGTGAACATTCGCACCGTGTCGGGAAGTTATTTGAGGATACGGGCCTGTCGCACAGTGCGAATACAAGTAGGTGCAATCATTCTTTTTCACCCATTCTTTGTGGCGGATATCGAGGATGATTGTATCTTGGGATTAGACATTTTGGAAAGGTGGGGTGCGGTACTGAATCTCGCAGACGGGACTCTGCGTGGTAGTTTCGGTTTAGCTAGGTTGCTAGTGCCCAAAGCGCGGCCGGACGAGTTAGTAGCACGCACCAGCGGGGCGGAACTTCCGGTGGACGCGCCATGTAAACATCCGGTAGCTGTCCGAGCGAGAATAATGGCCGAGCTGATGCGGCGTAGCAGTGTAGGGCTAAATCAGACGCAGACCGACGCCGTGAAGTCCCTTTTGCACGAGTTCGCCGATATTTTCGCAGTGGATGAGCGCGAGTGCACGCATACCGATTTGGTGCAGCACCATATCGATACGGGTAACGCCGCTCCTGTTCGGTTACATCCGAGACGCCTCCCGTTAGCTAAACGAGCTATAGCCGAGCAGCAGCTGCGTGAGATGGCCGACTCGGGCGTTATAGAGCCAGCATCCGGACCGTGGTCTTCACCCGTTGTACTGGTGCGTAAAAAGGACGAATCGTGGCGGTTTTGTGTGGACTACCGGCGGTTAAACGAGGTGACGCGCAAGGATTCTTAACCGTTACCGCGAATAGATGATGCGCTGGAACACGTTGCGGGCTCGGCGTGGTTTAGCTCGTTGGATCTGCGTAGCGGGTATTGGCAAGTAGAGCTCGCCCCGGAAGCACGACCCAAAACCGCGTTTTCGATCGGACAAGGTCTATGGCAATTTCGGCGCATGCCGTTCGGCCTCTGCAACGCTCCCGCTACGTTCGAACGGTTGATGGAGAGAGTATTGGCAGAGATCCCTCGCAACCGTTGTGTCGTCTACTTAGACGATTTATTGGTACACGGCAAGGATTTTGCGGTCGCACTAGCTAACCTACGGGAGGTGTTTCTAGCTATCCGGCGGGCGAATTTGCGGCTCAATCCCAAAAAGTGCCAGTTGTTGCGGCAAGAAACTGTCTTTCTGGGACACGTCATTAGCGCTCAAGGGATTGCCACCGATCCAGCCAAAATTGCCGCGGTACAGCATTGGCCTGAGCTGTCAAATGTGTCGCAGCTGCGCACCTTTCTCGGGTTAGCGTCGTACTATCGCCGGTTCGTGAGGGATTTTGCTACGATCGCCAGCCCGCTGCACGCGCTCACGAGAAAGAACCAGCCGTTTCGCTGGGACAGGGAGCACGCGCGTGCGTTCACACGGTTACGGGAAGCTCTGGTTACGTCGCCCGTTCTCGAATATCCTGATATAGCTCGTACGTTTATTCTCGACACGGACGCGAGCGATGTAGGGCTGGGGGCCGTCCTGTCTCAGGTTGCCGGGGGCAAAGAGCGTGTTGTCGCGTACTTCAGCCGCGCGTTGTCTGGGCCGGAAAAGAATTACTGCGTCACGCGGCGCGAGCTGCTTGCGGTCGTCGCGGCCCTTAAGCATTTTAGGCCGTATTTATACGGGCAATCCTTCTTGCTGCGGACCGACCACGCTTCGCTGGTGTGGCTGCTCAGTTTTAAAGAGCCCGAGGGGCAGTTAGCGCGTTGGCTCGAACGGTTGCAGGACTATCATTTTACCGTTCAGCACCGAGCGGGAAAATTGCACGCTAACGCCGATGCGTTATCCCGCCGGCCGTGCAGCAAGGAGCGTTGTCGACACTGCGAGCGGGTTGAAGAGCGTGTGGGTGGTCACGACATCGAACACACCCCGACCCCCGTGAATCAGAACATTCTCCCTGCGCAGTCTTCCGAAGCCCCCGTCGGTAATCGGCCGTCCGAGCCGGCGTGCAGCCGAGTCACTGCGGCACCTACACCATCGCCGGTGGTCGTTTCACCTGTGCCACAGATGGACTGCGATCAGCTAATGGTCGAGCAGGAGAAGGACCCGGCATTGCAGCGGGTATTAAGTTGGGTTAACGCGGGCCAGAGACCGGATTATGCCGCAATCGCCCACCTGGGACCCGAAGAAAAAGCTCTCCACTCGCAGTTTCACCGACTAGCGTTGCGGGGGGGCTTACTCTACCGCCAGTGGGAACGGCCGTGTGGCGCTGGTGAATCTTTTCAGCTGCTGGTGCCGCGGACTTTGCGGGCATGTGTGCTGGGGATGGTTCATGGGCACGCGGGTTCGGGACACTTTGGGGTAACTAAGACACTGCGGCGGTTGCGTGCTCGGTTCTACTGGCCGGGTTGTCATACTGACAGCGAACTTTTTGTTCACAGATGCGATGTCTGCACGGCAAAGAAGGGCCCTACCCAGCGCTCGCGAGCACCCTTGCAGGACTTTCGGGTGGGGGCGCCCATGGAACGTATGGGCGTGGACATTCTGGGGCCGTTTCCCATCTCTGATCGCGGGAATCGTTATGTGCTGGTGGCCATGGATTACTTCACCAAGTGGCCGGAGGCGTTCGCTGTTCCGGATCAGAGCGCTTCCACCACGGCTCGAGTGCTGGTGGATGAGGTGTTCAGCCGATTCGGCTCCCCGGAGCAGTTGCACAGTGATCAGGGGCGTAACTTCGAGGCGGAGGTGTTTGCGGCGGTGTGCGAGCGCCTCGGGGTGAAAAAGACCCGCACCACGCCCCTGCATCCTCAAAGTGACGGCCTCGTGGAGCGGTTTAACCGAACACTCACCACCCAACTCGCCGTGCTTACCAGCAACCGGCAAAAAGATTGGGACGAGCATTTGCCTCTCGTGCTTTGGGCGTATCGCACAGCGGTGCAGGAGTCCTCGCAACTGACGCCAGCTGCGTTAATGTTCGGTCGCGAGTTGCGCACGCCTGTGGATCTGGTGTTCGGGCCCCCGCCTCAAGTGGATTTACCCACGAAACCAGGTTTGGACTATTTTTATTTATTGAAAGACAAACTGTTTCGTGTCCACGAATTGGCGCGTAGACACTTGGCGGACACCGGGGTTAAGCAGCGCCGCGTGTACGATACCCACAGCCGGGGGCGCGACTTTGCTACTGGGGAGCAGGTTTGGGTGTATTCCCCCGGAAGGAAAAGGGGGCTCTCACCTAAGCTGATGTCGCACTGGGTGGGCCCCTGCACGGTCGTCGCACAGCTCTCTGATGTGGTCTACCGGGTGCGGTTGACGGGGCGGTCGCGATTGGTCGTGCTCCACCGGGACCGGCTCGCTCCCTACCAGCCCCACGTCAGCAAAACATCGAGCTCTGTGGAGGCCGGTCCGCCTCAGGAAGAGGGCTGTGCCCCGCCTTCCCCCGCAAAAAGACTCCGGCGTTCACAACGCCAGCGCCGCCCACCGTCACGCCTGCTAGACTGAGTTCGCCATGGTGACCGGGGACGGTCACAGCTCGGGTGGGGGCAATGTGATGTGGGCGGGGTTTGGGTAATAACCATCATGCTCTGCGGGAGGGACTGTTTATGTGTTCACCGTGTTGGGGAAAGGTGTTTGGTTTAGTGGCTTCAGCCAGGGTATGTGTGATAGGGTGTTCTTGTTTTAAGCCGTCTCATGTGTTCGAGTTGTGAGATTGTGTGCTTGAATAAAATACTCCCAGCCATTTGCATTGGGCAGCAAGATAAGCTTGCTCGTCTCTCCACCATCCTTTCAGGCGATAAAAACGCCACAATATATTATGTTAAAGAGTAACGGACTATAAGAATTTGGTCATTATTCCATGGTAACAGCATGGCATGTTGTAAAGATCACAATCGCGCTAAATTTAGCACATTAGTCTTAACTGTATTCCTGTTTAGACCTTTTTGACTGACTTAATGAGGTGTATGTACAATATGTGGATGAGAAGAAAAAGATTATTAAAAGATTGCACTAGAACTGCTAGATAAAAATAACATCTCCTCCCCTAAACACACAAACACACTCACAAGCACACACAAACTTGAAGGATCTTATAATACTTTTTTATCATACATATGCAGTCTGTATAATATGTTCTACTGTTTATTATCCTACATATCAAAATGTCAGCAAGTTGATTCAGGTAAATTGGGACAAGGTTATAGAATAAAACACCAAAGTGAATCAGCGTTCATATGAAACACCCTAATATTAGAATTTGATGTAATTTGTTTAGAAACTTCTGATTGGTCAGTTGTCATAATAAAGGAGTTAACTGGTAGAATGGCTTAGGCATACATTTAGACCCAGGGCTTTTTTTTGTCTTTGATACCATGTAAAAATCCACTTCAGCAAGGAAGCAAAAAAATTATTTTGGATCCACTATTAAGAAAGTTCAACATTGCAACATAACAGACCTAAAATGCATGTGATTAACAGTCATTTGGAGAAGTGTGCCCTGGGCAGATTAAACAAATATCAAATTGTCTAATCATAAGGATCAGTGATATGTTAAGACCTGTAAAACATGGAGGTGGCTGCATCATGTTGGGGCAGTGTTTTACTCAAAGTATTTTTAAAAATAATAAACTAGTAGTACTAGTAACTAGTAGTTAAAGTATTAGCAGACTCCTAATAAATTACCAATATGTGTATATAACCTGGAATAAACTGCAGCCTTTTGCTTTGATCAAAGAATTACACAGGTCCACTTTGTGATTTAGAATTTTATGTGATTAATTGTGGTGCACTTTATGTCTCAAAGGGTTAAAAACATCTCAGTCGCACTGTGCCATGAAGTACTTTCCTATTATTTATGTTCTCTTTTGGTTAATTATGTAGATTTTCCAATTTGCAATTTGTGTATCAGAGATAATTTGACATTTGCAGGACTCTTTAATTTTTTTTTATTCAGCCTACGTACAGACAGCTTTATATGTCTATTAGACCTGATTACACAACTTAAATTTGCATCACAAAATTTTACCTGTCTCAGTTTCTTGATCCAGTGATGATGATCTGAGTAAGGAACAAGCAGGAGAGCATAGACTATGTCTATACTTATAGATCATACTTATTGAGGTATGGACAGTAAACCTCAACAAAATGCTTGGGAAATGATGCTCTGTGTAACACTTTAAGATAAACCTATTTTTTGTTAACTTTCATTCCTCTATACAAAAACATTGATGTAAAGTCTGTCACATTTTATACCACTCATCTTGTTTTTGATGTGAACTAAATATATTTAAACAATTTAAATGGACATTTTATGCCCATGAACACATGTAGTATTTTAGGGGATATACAGTACACTTTAAGAACAATTTTAGTGAAAATGCGTAGATCTAAAATCTAAAATAACATGTTACCATTATCATACTATTTAATTACCTTTTTTCAGATTGGAATATACCTATCTTTAAGCCAATAAGTGAAAATTGTCAGACTTTCAGTCAGGATTGTTGGCCGATCTGAGAGTAGACTGTAGCAAAGACAAATAGCTCCAAATCTTGAATCATACCTTTTTACCATTAACAGAATCATAATTAATTAATATGATTAAGGTATAGAAAATGGGATAACCAAATAGTTTAAATGTGAGAAAACTGCATGAAAAATTTGAGGACAAACATTAAAGATGTTTTTAGTTATTTAAAGGTTATTTTGTAGAGTACACAATTCTGTCTTTTGTTTAAAAAAAGTTACCTTTTGTTCCTTCCACTTGGGTGTTCCCTGCATCTTTATCATCTTTTACTTCTGCCAAAGTGAGCTCTTTCATTTCCACCTCACTCGCTTTCTGTGCGTCCATGGTCTCTCACTTGTTTTCTTGACCAAAACCCCCTATGTCTAATAAAAGGCAAAAAGAAAATTGACTAAAACAACAAAGACTATTACAATTGTCCTGTCAACGGTTGCTCAGACAAAATTAATGAACATAAACTATATTGGTCAGGACTGCAAACAGGTACAGATGTGATTATTTCAGGTGAAAGAAGATAATCAATGTTCTGAGAAATTCACAAGTGATTAAACCCATGTTCACGCTCATCACATCTTACTTGTTTTACACTTCCTCATCACACTTTTATATTGACACTTGCATTTAATGAAAAAAAGCCTATTGCTACTCTTTTTTCTAAGAACTCAACTCTCAGAATTGTACTGTTTTCATATTTCCAAATTAAAAAAATCACGCTAACAAGAAGCTTTTAACACTTTTAGAGACAGAAACATGATCGACGGTTGTACAGTACTGTGCAAAAGTCTTGATTCCCCCCCTCATTTATTAAGATTGTGCATAAAAGAACTAAACCTTTTTATGTACTCATGAGGAATGGTTCTAAGGATTGCTCTTAAGCCACACAGTGACCTATGAATCCCTTAAGCATTAAAGCATTTAACTTGAGGCATGAACAAGTGAGAAACATTCCTTAAGCATTTCTCTGACAAATCAAAACAATTTAAAGATGACATTTTCTGTTTGGTTAATCTTTTATTTTGCTTTGGAAAGAAAACCCACCTCTTCTGACCTGTCTTCCCTTTAAAATATTAGTAAAAAATCAATTAAATGTTTTAGCCCCCATTTACCACAACCATAACATCTGGGGATGCTGAGGGAAAGAATTTCCACTCACTGTAAAAATACTCAGTGAAAAACAGAGAATAGATGGCAGTCAGCAACAGCACAGATGAGTTTATAAACTAAAAAACTGTTAAAAAACTGTTCAAAAAAATTTTGTGATAAATATTAAAGTGTATTAAACAAAACAGGAAAAGCCTGCTTCCATTGGCTTCCAGAAGAAAATGCCTCTGGTCTTGAGCAAGGATGGGTTTAACTATTAAAAAGATTGGGGATAATTACGAGTATTACTATACTATATGTATTATTATAAGAAACACACTTGTTAGTGACAGTAATTATAAAAAAAAAAAAAAAAAAAACTTGGTATAATGATTGGAAGCAGTCAAAAAAGGTCATGTGATCTAATGAGTCCACATGATGAGTCCACATAGACCCTATTTCAGGTGTGATGAGTATGCAAATTTGAAGTGAAGTGCATGAACCCAGACAATGCAATCATCATGCATAGTGGCTATTGAACAATAGGCAGAAGTCTGAAGGCAGTGTTATGATCTGAGGTTACTGTTGGTAAGTTCTGGGCACAGCAACAAGATGTGGCAATAAAATGAAGTCAGCTGACGGCCTGAATGCGCTGAATGACCAGGTTATCACATTATTCCAGGATTCAAGTTGTAAAAGTGTGGTTCTGGGAGCATGAGGAACCTGTACACCATAATCAAAACTAAAGGCGGTCAGTAAAAGTTTTTTTTTAATAATGACAATCAACATAATAAAAGTTTTATTTCATACAATTACATTTCCATACAATATTTAAGAAGTATGAAGTATGAAGTGCTTTATTCTTCAAAACTTAAAGATCCGGCTGGGCATAAAGTCAGTTTCTCAGATTTAGCAATTTGTGTGCAGAGCTGGACACCCCCGTTTCAGAAAGTAAAAATGCCACCACATACTTGTTCCATCCAATAACTAAACAAGCAGTTATTATTCGCATATACAGTACTGGTATACGAATTAACCCTTTATTTAAATACAGTAGGCTCAAACTAATTAGTGACATCACCTGTTTGGAATGCAGACGGAACTAATTTATAACATATGCTGTCGCAATACTTGGCCGCAATCTCTCTCTCTCTCTCTCCCTCTCTCTTACTCACATGCACACACACACACACACACACACAAAAAAAAAAAAAAAACAGGAGAGAGAGAAATTGCACAATCCCTGTTTATACTAAAATGGCACAGTTTATCAACTGCAGTATGATTTACCTCTGTATGCCCTTTCTCTTTTTTCTGTATTTTTTTTCATTCTTTCTTTATTTCTTTTTTCCCCTTTCTTGACTATCACTATATTATAATAAATATACTCTTACTGTTGTTATTGTCCCTTCGCTGACAACATTAGCCTACGCCCCCTGCCAATGCTGTTTCTTATGATGGTCATGCCAGAGAAGAGTATTTTAACTAATTAAGCCACAGAACCATAACTAGCCAGTCACTTTACCTTGATACTTTTTCTTGAAATAGCCCAAAAAGGACAGGTCGTTTTTTATATTCCGAGCTTTTCCTGAAGTCTGGGCGCGCGTGTCCTCCAGCTTTGCGTGCTGCGCGTGTCCCCCCCCCTTGGATCTTGAATTTAGACGCTGAGTGCAAGTTAAGTTTCGCTCTGACTTGTAAGGGTGTGTTCACATTTGTAGTTTGGACCTCTTGATTCGGATTAAAGCATAAAATGATGCTTTACTTTTGGTTTTCTAATATAAAGTCCTTGTTCTCTTAACGATGGCACCGGCATTTCAAACATTGGACTCAGTAATGTGGATTATTATATATGGTGGTGTATTTACCAGCTGAAAACTCATGAAGAGTTTATAAAATGTATTTAGTTTATACTGTAAGTTGAAAACAACACAATCATGGCTACAAATGAGGAAAAAATCGGTCGCCAGTGCGCCTAATGTTTTTATTTTGCAAAACAGCTAAATATTTAAGATAAAAAAAAAAAATTTTTAAAAAAGGAATGTCAAGCCACGACCTGCAATTATTTGATAGACTCTCCCTTCTCCTGCGACCAGCCGCCTGGTACGAGAGCGCAGGAGCGCGTGTGATGGCTGTGTTCAATAACCAGCGCTAAAAAAACATGATATTTCGTTAGTCGTACAATCGCCAATTTGTCGCAACTGCTCTTGTAACTGAACGCGGCCCGCTGGAGTATCACCTGCGCTGCTGCGCTGTTCATAGTGAAAGTGTTTGGATGCTCATTCAATCTAACTTTAATTTTGTCAGGATTAAATGTATTGTTAGTTGTTAGGTATTTAATTATTTTTTCAAAACCCCGTACTAACCAACTAGCTAAGGAACCTGCACAATGGTTTCTTTCCTATCACTATATTATAATAGTACAGTACACAGGCTGCCTCTTCTACATTGGATATCACAGGCTGTCCCCCAATGAATGGCACTAAAAAAGTTTAAAAAAAAAAAAAAAAAGTATAAAAAAGTCAATAGATATAGATAGGATAAAAAGGGATATACATATTGTAGCGTTTTTATCGCCGGAAAGGATGGTGGCGAGACGAGTGAGCTTATTTACTGCCTAATGCAATGGCTGGGAGTACTTTATTAGGCACACAGCAGTATGGCATGAACAGCACCTTCACTCAGGAACCTGCATCCAATTCATCTTCAGCCTGAACCGGAGCACGTTTCACACATTACACACCCCCACACACACAAACAGAGCCGAAGCCACTAACCCAAACACCCTTCCCCATCATGGTGAACACACCGACATCCCTGCAAGGCATGCTGGTCGTCAGCCGCCGCCCCGCCCACGCCACGATATCAAACATAGAATTAAAAGCAGAATATGAAAATATGAAAAATTATGAAATGAAAATATTAAGATGTATAAAAACCATATACACTGTAAACAGTATGCAATGTGCAAATTATGCAACTGCAGTATGTTTGAGGAAAAAAAAGTCTGCACTGTGTCTGCAAAGCTGCATTGGTTTGTGCAAATTGTGCAAATGATTGTGCGAATTATTGTTTGTGATTAATATTGTGCAGATGATTTTGCCAAATTCTTTTGCAAAGTCCACAATGAATGAAAGATCTGTGTCAGTAGCCAGAAACAGTCAAAAGACCATGATTGTATACTCCTCTCAGATATTTAGGAGTCTGATAGCAGTGGGAAAGAATGAGTTCTTTAGCCTGCATTACACACTTCTGTATCTCCGGCCTGAAGGACGAGGTGAGAACAGTCTGTGCTCGGGATGCTTGGGGTCCTTTGGGATGGAGGCAGTTCTCCTGCAGTATCTGCAATAGTAAATATGGCCAGGGGTAGCTCAGTGGTTAAGGCATTGGACTACGGTTTGGAAGATCCCAGGTTTAAACCCCACAACCACCAAGTTGCCACTGTTGGGCCCTTGAGCAAGGCCCTTAACTGCTCAGATGTACAGTATAATGAGTTAATAAAAAAAAATGTCGCTCTGGATAAGAGCGTCTGCCAAATGCCTAAATGTAATGTAAATGCTCTGCAGCAAAGTCTTTGTGATCTTTTTAGCAGTCTTTATCACTCTCTGCAGGCGTTTGCGGTCCATAACAATAGTACTGTCATTAAACATGGTGATGCAGTTGGTCAAGATGCTCTCGATTGTGCTGCTGTAGAAGTTTGAGAGGAACTTAGGAGACATATCAAACTTCGTCAGCCTCCTAAGAAAGTACAACTGCTTAACCAGCTTTGTGGTGTTAAGTGTCCAAATGAGGTTGTGACTGTTATGGATGCCTAGATATTTAAAGCTGTTCACCCTCTCCACTTTGAGCTCCCAGATGAAAAGTGGTGGATGAGATACTTTCTCCTTCCTCATGTCCACTATCATCTCTTTAGTCTTGTCCGTGTTAAGGAAGAGGTTGTTATCCTCACGCCATCTTACCAGACTGGCCACCTCCATCCTATAGGTTGCTTTCTTCCCACCAGTGATGCGACCTATCACGGCGGTGTCATCTGCATACGTCAGGATTTTGTTGTCCTTTTGAGATACGACACAGTCGTGGGTGAACAGGGTGTAGAGGATAGTGCTAAGGACACATCACTGTGGAGTGCCTGTGTTTGTGATGATGCTGGCTGAGGTCGAATTTCCAATCCTGCCAGTCAGAAAGTCTAAAAGCCAGTAACAGAGTGTAGGGTGCAGGCCAAGTGTAGACAGTTTGTGGGTGAGTTTGTTGGGAGTGACCCTGTTAAAAGCATCCTGATGTAAGAGTTTTTATTTTCCAGGTCAGAGAGGGAATGATGGATGGCAGCAGCAATCTCATCTGAGGTCAACCTGTTGGGCTGGTAGGCATATTGTAGGGGGTCCACAGTGTCTGGTATGCTGTTCTAAATGTGGGCCAGCACCACTCTCTCAAAACACTTCATGCTGATTGGAGTGAAAGTTACTGGTCTATAGTCATTCAGACATGTGTGTGGGTTCTTCTTAAGAAGAATTGTTGTGTTTTTGAAGCAGCTAGGAATGGTCAACATCAGTCAACTCGTTGGCACAAGCTCTTAGGGCCTGCACAGGGATGTTGTCTGACCCTGCTGCCTTAGGTGGGATAATCTTTCAGGGTCCCAGGCACAAGGCAGGTACACCCTGGACATGGTGCCAATCCATCAGAGGGCACACACACATACACACACTCATTCACACACTACAGGCAGAAATGCCAATTAACCTAATTTGCAGGTCTTTGGACTTAAGGAGAACACCTTAGTTACCAGAGGAAACCTACCAAGCACGGGGAGAAAATGCAAACTCCATGCATACAAAGACAAGAATCAAACTAGGACCCTGGAGGTCCAAGGCGACAGTGCTTACCACTACACCACCGTGCTGCCTGGTTGCCTTCAATAATTTGCAAAAGGTTCACGATAGATAGATAGATAGATAGATAGATAGATAGATAGATAGATAGATAGATAGATAGATAGATAGATAGATAGATGTGCAAATTGTCAGTGTATGTATGTGCATAAAAAGGTATTGAAAAAGAAATAAAATTTAGATAGATAGATAGATAGATAGATAGATAGATAGATAGATAGATAGATAGATAGATGTGCAAATTGTCAGTGTATGTATGTGCATAAAAAGGTATTGAAAAAGAAATAAAATTTGGTAATTGTCAGTGTATGTATGTGTGCGTGAAGTGACATTGAATATTGTCATTATTGTCATCTGTTACATAGAGGTGAGTCATTGTACAGTGCAAATGTACAACAGTTAAATGGATTAATGTAATGTCATACTGTATGCTTTTGACGCTGCACTGTTACAGCCAAATGACTGGCAGCAACAGTTGCCAAACAAAAAATGGGAAATTAAGATAAAATACTCCAATTTATAATATGTGCAAGAACATCTAATTACAGAAATTGTTATTTTATATTTTGCAGATGAATATAGTTATTTCTTTTTTTCCCCTAAATTTATACATTTAAACACCTTAATTAAAGCAACAGCACTAGAAGTTTAGCAGTACAATGCTGTTATTTTATAGGTTTTTTTTCTACATTAATACAATCAAACACCTGCATGAAAGCAACAGCACTACACATTTAACAGAAAAACATGGTTATTTTTCAGATTTCTCCTGAATTATTATAAACAGCTTAAAAATGACAGCACTAAAAGTTTAAAAGAGAAATGCTGTTATTCTACACATTGCTCCTAAATCAAACACCTTCAAATCAACACAAGTTAAGAATAGAAATCCTGTTGTTTCTCAGATTTTCCATAAATTCCTATTAACAAACGTTTAATAAAGTGTTATCACAAACTCAGCATTGTAATATTTTTATTTTGGAAGACAAAATAACCTAAAGAAAGAACTGTGACACAGTACAGCACAAATATATGTACTGTATATGACACGAAATATAATAATATATAATAATATTCAGTTTTTATAGGATTACATTATAATCCTAAAATGAAAAACAAATTATATTATATTATATTATATTATATTATATTATATTATATTATATTATATTATATTATATTATATTATATTATATTTGTTTTTGTTTTCTCACTTGTTTTCTACAATCCCTTTGTACTCTGTATAGTTCTAATAATGTATGTAAACAAATAACTTTACATTACCTTTTAGTATAGGACCCTAATTATACATTGCAAGTTAGTAAAAACTAAACATATCACTAAATGAGAATAAATCTACAGCAAAACTGACAGTACCGTGTATCCAAGAAAGAATGATCCTCTTACAAATGACAAAAAAACTGGATCCTTGTTACATTGGGTAGATTAGAAGAGAGAAGAGAAGAACACATTAAAATATCAGATTCAAAAGAAAAATGTTCAATCAATTTCTTTGTTTCCAAAGAAACGGATTAACAACTGTATTTTGAATAGATCATTTAAGTACACAAAATTTTATTTAATACTACATATGTTAAGAAAACCTCAAAATCTTTTAACTGGGGCTGTTTTTTTCTTATTCTTGATCCTATCCATCCTTGTCACTTTGAAGGAGAACCTCAACATCTTAAGCTCTGCTACCTCCAACTCTGTCTCCTGTCTTTTCTTCAGTGCCACTGTCTCTAAGCCGTAGAGCATTGCTGGTTTCACCACTGTCCTGTACACCTTTCCTTTCATTCTCGCTGATACTCTTTTATCGCACAACACACCTGAAACTTTTCCCCACCCATTCCAACCTGCCTGTACCCGCCTCTTTACCTCCTTTCCACACTCTCCGTTGCTCTGAATCGTTGATCCTAAGTTCTTATAGTCCTGCATCCTCTTTACCTCTGCTCCCTGTCTCCTCACCATTCCACTTGGGTTTCTCTCATTCACATACATGTATTCCGTCCTACTGCGGCTAGCCTTCATTCCTCTGCTTTCTAGAGCATACCTCCACCTCTCGAAATTTTCTTCCACCTGTTCCCTGCACTCGCTACAAAGCATAATGTCATCTGCAAACATCATAGCCCATGGAGACTCCTGTCTAACCTCATCTGTCATCCTGTCCATCACCAGAGCAAACAAAAAGGGGCTTAGAGCCGATCCTTGATGCAGACCCACCTCCACCTTGAACTCTTCTGTCACACCTACAGCACATCTCACCACTGTCTTACAGCTCTCATACATGTCCTGCACCACTCTAACATACTTCTCTGCCACTCCAGACTTCCTTATACAACACCACAGCTCCTCTCTCAGCACCCTATCGTACACCTTCTCTAAATCTACAAAGACACAATGCAACTCTTTATTACCTTCTCTGTACTTCTCCACCAGCATCCTCAAAGCAAATACTGCATCTGATGTACTCTTTCTTGGCGTAAAACCATATTGCTGCTCACAAATGCTCACCTCTGCCCTTAACCTAGCTTCCATTACTCTTTCTCACAGCTTCATTGTATGGCTCATTAGCTTTATGCCTCTGTAATTGCCAGAGCTCCACACATATCCCTTGTTCTTAAAGATCGGCACCAATACACTTCTTCTCCATTCTTCTGGAATCCTCTCACTCTCCAAGATCTTGTTAAACAAACTAGTTAGAAACTCTAATGCCACCTCTTCTAAGCACTTCCATACATCCACAGGTATGTCATCAGAACCAACAGCTTTTCCACTCTTCATCCTCTTCAACGCCCTTCTCACCTCACTTTTGCTAATATTTGTTACTTCCTGCTCCACAACACTCACCTCTTTTACTCTTTGTTCTCTTTCGTTTTCATTCACAAAATGGCTATGCAATGTAATTCAACAGGATAAGCATGTACATCAATTTAAACAGCTTATTCTTAGCCCTGACAGGCTCATAAAGGTTATAAGTGTCTGACAATATGGAAAGAATCCCTACATAGACAGTCCAGAGTCTGTTTAACTCTATACAGTATCTACAAGTATCCTTTCCATGTTGTCAGATGCTCATAATAATATAACAAGCCAAAGGAATTTGCTTAGGCAGACAGTGCATTATTTTTTTAGTGGGTTTTCAACTATCGTCTCAAAATTGGGGCAAATTTTTTTTCCCTGTGCTTGGTTGGTTTTCTCTCCGAGTGCTCTAGTTTCCTCCCTAAGTCCAAAGACATGCAGATTGGGCTCGTTGGTGTTCCCAACTTGGCTGTAGTGTGTGAGTAAGTGAGTAAGTGTGTGTGGGTGTGTGTGTGTGTGTGGGTGTGTGTGTGTGTGTGTGTGTGTGTGTGTGTGTGTTTGTTTGCCCTGTTATAGATTGACATTGTTCCCTAAGTCTTAGGGACTGGCTTCAGGCCCCTCGTCCCTCGTGACCCTGTATACAGGACAAAGCGATATAGACGATGAGTGAGTGAACACAAAAGTGGAAAGATTTTGATAGTTTCTAAAAAAAAAAATTAAGAAATTATCCAAGTTTAATAGAGTTCCCTTTTAATCACCATAAAAGGATTTAAAGTAGTCTTATATTGCACTTCATATTAACTAGTGATGGACTTGTCCCTCTATCGGATGCCTCTTCTCATCTGTACATCCTGTTCCAGTTTTTGATCTAAAAATGTAAGTACGTTTCTTATCATTAGCAATAATTACAGTTAAAAAAATGTAATGTAAATATCACACAGAAGCAGGCATACATAGCTTACACTAAAGCAGCATCTAAAACAGCTAAAATGGGCAGCATGTTCAGCACCATGGCCAGCAACAAGACTCTTAAAAAAGGGGTGAAGTGCAATAATCGGCTTCACGTTATCATCAATCATCATCCTGAAGAAAAAGCTTTGCAATAAAAAGAACCAGAACGCCAGACTCTTCATTGTGATGTTCTGTGCAATACATAGACCAAGCCTGTACTGTTGTTCACTTCCTGCAGACTCTGAGAGCTTCAAAGAGAGCAAGAGAAAGAGCAGACCAGAGGGGATCTTATTGCAACTCGGCAGCCCTCCTCCATGGCGTCGTCTCTGCTAGCCCAGCCTGTCAGTCCTTCTCAAACGCCTGCTGCTGCTGTCACAATCTTAATGCTGTAACTATCAAGGTACAGCATGCAACGAAAAACTGGTGTGCAATTTCAGTGCTCTCTCTGGGCCCAGGAAAGCAGATAATCCCCAACAGGATGGTTCACCCATGGTCCAAGAAAAAAAAAAACATTTCTCCACCTAAGCTTGAGCCTTGCACAAATGAGACCATGGCCACTGAGCCTGAACCAAGGTCCTCCTCTGCACAAGGTTTCTGGGCCAGCAGTTCAAGCACATACAACCCAGCCCTGACACGATGAGTCCACATTGGAGGGGCACCCATACCCACCCTCCTGACACTCATTCACTCCCTGGGATGCAAAACTTTGTAGTCCTCTCCCAATCACCTGCGTCCATGGGGATTGTCGGAAGGTGCAGGCCATGAGTATAACAGTGGAGGATCAACAGAGAAAATGTACCATAACAGTAGGGGTGGTTCCTAACTTACATGTCCCTCTCTTGTTAGGCAGAGACTGGCCGTGACTGTGTAAAAAAAAGCCCAAAAGGAGAGGAAGAAGAAGAAGAAATAGAGATCTACAGCAGAGCACAGAATGCAACAAAAAGAAGCCACAGCTAACTACCCTGCTTGGATAACACAGACCTACGAGAAAAGTGCAGAAACTGAGGCTGAAAGTGAGTAGTGGATTATGACAGAAGGTATTTAGAAGCTTTCCCACTTCCAAAAAGCGCAGGAACTGGTACTCCTCTTCAGTTAAGTAGGACTGCTAAAAGAGCTCCTCACAGACCAAGGTACCCATTTTGTCTTTAAATTGATGTGTGTTATATGTAGGCTGTTGCAGGTAAATCAACACCCGCGACCACCATTTATCGTCCCTAAATCGACAGACTGGTTGAACATTTTAACTAGACATTGAATGCTACGGCGAATGGCGGATAAAAATGGAATATGTGCACTTTGCTGTTTGGGAATCACCACAGGCATCCATCGGTTTGACACCAGTCAAACTCCTGTTTGAGACAAGATTGCTGCTCGACATAACAAAAGAGGCTTGGGAAGAACAACGCTTCCCATTTTGTGCTGTGATCAAGTATGCAGAAAATACAGAGTGTATTTCTATTGTGCTTTCTATTATGCGTCAAGCATACGGAGAAGGCAGGCGCCAAACAGCAAAGGCTCGACATCCTTCTGGCACAACCTCACAAGTTTATGCCCAGCAACTAAGTGCTTCTTTTCCTGCCCAGCATAAGCTGTAATTTCCTAGCCCAATGACAAAGCCCCTTCATCATCACGGAGCATGTAGGACCAGTGAACTACAGACTGCAACAGGCAGGTAAGCAGAAAACTTCTGACCTTTACCACATTAATTTATTAAAGAGATGGGTTAAAGAGAAAGGATATTGCGTGTCTCAGCTTTGGTCACATCTTCTGAAATAAAAGAATGGGAACTGGTGCAAAGAGAAGAAGAGTTGACTCCTACCAAGATACAAGAACTGAAATAGGTAAGGTGGGGTAATAGATCAGTACCAAGATGTGTTCTCCATGAATCCAGGACTCACACACCTGGTGCACCATGACATCAAACCTTTCTCTGGTATAATAATACACCAGCACCACTACAGAGTTCCAGAGGCCTGCTGTTGTGCAGTCAAAATTGAGGAAGATAAAATGCTATACGACAGCATAATTGAGGAATCAAAAAGCCCCATGTCCAGCCCAATCATAGTAGTAACCAAGCCTAATGAATCCCTCCCTGATGCATACCTGTTACCATGAGTGGATGAATTCATTAAGCACCCAGGAAAAGCCTGATTTGTGTCCACAAAAGGATACTGACAGGAGGCAAGCACTCCAGAAGCGAGGGAAAAGACCGCCTTCAGCACAGAGCATGGTCAATGCCAATATAGAGTCCTCTCTTTTGCTCTACTTGGTTCCCCAGACACTTTTCAACATCTAATAGATATGTACTCTGTAAACATTGATTTTATTCCACCAAATACATAGACAATATACTGTAGATGTACCACCTTCAACATATATATATATATATATATATATATATATATATATATATACACTCAAGAAAAATATAAACGCAACACCTTTGTTTCTGCTCCGATTTTTCATGAGATGGACTTAAAGACCTAAAATTCATTCCAGATACACAATATTACCATTTCTCTCAAACATTGTTCACAAATCAGTCTAAATGTGTGATAGTGAGCACTTCTGCTTTGCTGAGATAATCCATCCCACCTCACAGGTGTGCCACATCAAGATGCTGATCTGACATCATGAGTAGTGCACAGGTGTACCTTATACTGCCCACAATAAAAGGCCACCCTGGAATGTGCAGTTTTTTGATTTATTGGGGGTCTGGGGACTCAGAACCGGTCAGTATCTGGTGTGACCACCATTTGCCTCATGCAGTGCAACACATCTTCTTCGCATAGAGTTTATCAGATTGTCAATTGTGGCCTGTGGAATGTTGGTCCACTCCTCTTCAATGGCTGTGCGAAGTTGTTGGATATTAGTGGGAACTGGTACACGCTGTCGTATACGCCGGTCAAGCACATCCCAAACATGCTCAACGGGTGACATGTCCGGTGAGTATGCTGGCCATGCAAGAACTGGGACATTTTCAGCTTCTAAGAACTGTGTACAGATCCTTGCAACATGGGGCCGTGCATTATCTTGCTGAAACATGAGGTGATGTTCATGGATATATGGCACAACAATGGGCCTCAGGATCTCATCACGGTATCTCTACAGCGCTACAGGGAGACAGGAAGGACAGCTGATCGTCCTCACAGTGGAAGACCACGTGTAACAACACCTGCATAGGATCGGTACATCTGAATATCACACCTGCGTGACAGGTACAGGATGGCCACAACAACTGCCCGAGTCACTCCAGGACACAATCCCTCCATCAGTGCTCAGACTGTCCGCAATAGGCAGTCCATGAGGAGGAGATGCACTGCAGTACTTCAAGCAGCTGGTGGCCACACCAGATACTGACTGGTACTTTTGATTTTGAGCCTCCCTTCATTCAGGGACACATTGTGAAACATTTTTAGGTTATGTTGTTGGTGTTGCTTATGCTTATGGTGTTGAATCTTTTAGTGTTCATACAAATATTTACACATTAAGTTTACTGAAAGTAAAAACAGTTAAAAGTCAGAGGACGTTTTATATATATATATATATATATATATATATATATATATATATATATATATATATATATATATATATATATATGTATATATATACACACACTACCGTTCAAAAGTTTGAGGTCACTTGTAAATTTCTTTGTTTTTGTTTAGTGATTTATTTTCTACATTCTACAACAATACTGGGGATTTCAAAACTATAAAATAACACATATGGAATTAGGTAATTACGTAACAACAAGAAAAACAACACTTAGTTGTTATTTTAAGACACAGAGGTCAGCCTTTCTGTAATAGTTCTTGCAAGAACAGTATTGTCAAGTGCATTTGAAAAATCCATTAACCACCATAATGAAACTGCCTCTCATGAAGACCATCCCAGGAGGGCGAGACCAAAACCTACCTTTGCTGCAGACGAGAAGTTCATTTAGAGTTTTCAGCCTGAAAAATGACCAATTAGCAGCACCTCAGATTAGAGGCGTTATGAAGTCTTTACAGAGCATAAGTATCAGAAACATCTCACCATTAACTGTTCAAAGAAGACGCATTTTTTGGACGCCTTCGGCATTCCTTTACAATGTAGAAAGAAATAAAAATCAGGAACCATCATGGAGTTAGAAAGTGACCCCAAACTTTTGAACGGTAGTGTGTATATATATATATATAGTTATAACTATACAAACCATACAAAATGATTGCGAAATATGTCAAATAAGAACAGTTTTATTAACAAAATATAAGCTTAATTGGATCAATTTGGAGCCGTCAAAACAAAACACATGCATTAAAACATGCAATTGTCAAAACTATCATTTGATCTGTTTCTTGGCTTTCATCTGTCTACATAAACATTAGTAATGAAATCATTTAATTTAATAGTACTGTAGTTTTGTATGTTTATACACACCAGTCTCTCTCTCTCACTCACTCTCTCTCTCTCTCTTTCTCACACACCGACACACACAAACACAGACACAATTCAATTCAATTTAATTTTGTTTATATAACACTTTTAACAATGGTCATTGTCTCAAAGCAGCTTCCCAAAAATTAAAGAAATGTTTTTAAAAGAAAATTTATGGAAGTGTGTATGTGTGAGAAAAATATGTCTAGATAATAATGAGTTGAATGAATGAAATGTCTCTGATAAGCAAGCCAAGGGTGACGGATGACAGTGACACGGAATAACTCCCTGAGATGGCAATAGGAAGAAACCTTTAGAGGAACCAGACTCAATCAGGGAACCCATCCTCATTTAAGTGATAACAGAAAGAAGTTATATAACATCATGTGTGTTATGCAGCTGAAGGTTGATGATAGAAGTTCTTTAAATTAACATGAAGTCCAGTTCAGCACAGGACAGATGGGGTCTGGATCACTGGAAGCACAGGAGCAGCAGGTGTAGCTCCAATTATCATAAAGCAGAATCCCGCTGGAGCTGGTCTTTCTCTGGATGCCTCAGGAACCTCGCAGGGTTGGCCTTTGTCTACTGAAGCTGGCCCAATTTTAGATGCCTCGGGATGGGTAGAAAGATAAAGAACAGATAGAAAGAATTAGCGTAGTTGCGTAGATTAAAGAGATGCGTCTTGAGTCTACTTTTAAACTGGGAAACTTTGTCTGAGCCCCGAACACTGTCTGAAAGGCTATTCCAAAGCTTTGGAGTTAAATATAAAAATGCTCTACTCCTTTTTATTTTTAAAATTCTGGGAATTACCAGAAGTCCGGAGTTTTGTGATCTTACGGAGCGTGGTGGATTGTAGCGTATCAGAAGACTGGTTAGGTATGTGGGAGCTAAACCATTTAAAGCCTTGTATGTAAGTAGTACTATTTTGTAATTAATTCTAAACTGAACAGGTCGCCAGTGCAGAAATGATAATATTGGGGTTATATGATCATATGTTCTGGATCTAGTGAGAACCCTGGCGGCTGCATTTTGGACTAACTGTAGCTTGTTTATTGAGGATGCAGGACAACCACCTAGTAGTACATTACAATAGTCCAGTCTGGAGGTCATAAATACTTGAACTAGCTTTTCTGCATCGGAAATGGATAAGATGCTCCTAATCTTGGCAATATTTCTAAGATGGAAAAAGGCTGTTTTTGTGATATTTGAAATATGATTTTCAAAGGACCTGTTACTGTCTAATATTTAGATGCTCAAGTTTTGAGCATCTAAATGCTCAAGTGATGAAAACAGTCTAAGACAGGGGTCTTCAATTCCAGTCCTGGAGGTCCAGTGACCAGCACAGTTTGTAATTTACCAAGACCCAAACACACCCACTGAACCTAGTAATTAATAGATTACTTGAATCAGCTGTGTTACTATTACTATTCTTGTATTACTATTCTTTTATTCTTAACTTTTATTTGTATATTTTTATTTTATTCTTCCCTAGTTAAACTTACCCTTTATTTTAATTTTCATATTTATTTCCTATTCCTATTCCTATTCTTTTATTCTTAGGTCACAAGCAGTTGTCTAAGCATTTCACTGCATATCGTACTGTGTATGACTGTGTATGTGACAAATAAAATTTGAATTTGAATTTGTTTGAGAGGAAGAATCACCAAACTGTGTTGGACACTGACCCTCCAGGACTGGATTTGAAGACCCCTGGTATAAGAGATGAAATGTGATCATGGAATTATACTGATTGTGTACAACTCAATAATTTCAGTATTTTATTGAGTGAATATTAGTTTAAGGAGAAACAAAAATATATTTTACATTTAATTCCTGTAAAAAGTACAATATTTGTTGCCTGTAATAAAGGCAGTTACTTACATACATTTAGTTTGTAATACTTTAGTAAACATTTTAGTGCAAATAAGGTCTTTAAGAAGTGCAAAGCGATTTTGTAGAGGGAAAATAAAAAAACATTTCAATTAAAATAAGTACAGAGTCACTTTCAACAATTACAATTAGCAAATGTTATTTTCTCACTCTGTTCACTTGACTGTGTATCATGGAAAATTATTGTTTCATATACGGATTCTGTATTTGTTGCTCTTTATGAACTGCAATTGTAAAAGTTAAGTGAAGAAGTACAAAGATGAGAAAAGCAAATGTAGCAGATTTATGTGATGGTTATAGTTGATCATTCATCCACTTTTAAACGTTTCTGGCAGATGTAATGTGAGTTCTGGTCGCAGCGGTTTACATGCCAGTTGCGAATGGTTGGCCCCTGTCCTTTTAGCAGTGCGCAGGAACCCTGAGCAACTGGATTTGGCTGCCCGCGGGCCCAGTAGCTGTTAATAAAAAAAAAGAAGGAAAATTTTTATAACGCATAACCTGACTGGGAACTTTAACAGAAATATCTTTACACCTTCCTCAAATACATGCAAACATCTTAAATACTGTAACATGATTGTTGTGCCATGATTGCTGTTTGAATAAGTTAGAATATTCTGGGGCTTTCAAACACAACCTTCCCTAACGTTTACACAAAATTCAGTCAACAGCAGAGCAAAAATACCTTGCTTTTTCCTCCTACTATTAATATACTATTATATTTAGTTCAAGACATACGCACAGTTCTTTACTCACTCACTCACTCACTCATCTTCTATACTGCTTTATCCTGTATACGAGGTCGAGGGGAACCTTGACCCTATCCCAGGAGACTTACGGCATGAAGCAGGGTACACCCTGAATAGAGTGCAAATCCATCGCTAAGCACACAAACTGCAGGACATACAAACTGCATGCACATAGACCCGAGGTGGGAGTCAAACCTGGACCATGGGTGTGCAAGGTGACAGTGCTAACCACTAAGACACCGTGACATCTACAGTTCCTTATAATAGTTTAGTTTTTAGCAAAATCCTCAAAAGGAGGAAAAAGAAAGTGTTATTCGATTAGTTCTTTGTTAAAGACACAAAAAGTAAAAGATTCCAGGGAGCCAACATATATCAGTGATTCCCTTAGTAATAGTGAAAGTCTTCCTACATAATAATCCCCACCTCCTCTTCTCCTCTCTCGTCTCCCTCGTACCAGCCCTTATGCTGTTTAAAGGTAAAGTGCAGGTTAATTTGTATTTCATTTACTTTATATTTGGTATTGATCCTTTTTATATGAATAATTTTAAATTGTGGAACAAATCATCTGAGTTACTTCCATTACTTCTTATCAGGAAAACCGCTTTGATATATAAGTGTTTTGTATTACAAGCATGTTTCCGGAATGAATAATGCTTGCAATCCAAGGTTTAGCTGTATTTGCATTGTTTAAAACCTGAAGTCAGTGCATAGAGTCAGCCATGATACATGATACAAAGCCCTTGAAGCAGAGCAGGTTAAAGGCCTTGCTCAAGCATCTGTAGGATTACAAATTTATAAAATGTTTTAAAATCTAGCTTCCAAAGTAATATTATATAAACTGAAAGAGTTATGTACATTGGGTAATATTTTGGTATTACCGATGGGTTGAGAAAAATTCCACCCACCCAGAATATCCAAAAAATAGCGATTCTGTGATTAAAAACTGCACTAATGACTCACCTCTTGGTTAGTACGGTATTGTTAACCCACATCCACTTATTTTCTGAATAATGCAGTCCAATCCAGTATATCAGGTGCAACTTTTGAGATAGAACATGCTACAGTAATAAGGACAGAATTTCTCACAGTTAGATATACATCTTTAACCTCCCATAACAACAAGGTGCTTTAATATTGATGTCTGCTTTAGTTTGCCTGATTGATTGATTGATTGATTGATTGATTGATTGATTGATTGATTGATTGACCTGCAATTTTTCATTGTTGATGACAACCAGGTCAGCGCCCTGTTTCTGACACTCCTCCCTGCTCTGAGTCCAGTTTAGACGTTCCCTAACAAACAAGTAGCAGGAGGTGTTCGTCTTATACCAGTCCTTCCCACACCCAGAGCACTGATTCCCTGCAGAAAAACAAGTTTTAACACATTTTAGATTTACATTTTTAGTTTTAGTTAAAAATTATATAAATATACATAAAGAATTCACACAATCAATGAAAAAGAATAATGAAACATGATTATAAAGGACTAACTGAAATGGAAGAGCATTTACGATTTGTATGATTGTTGGCATGTGATAGTGTTTTACCTTGGCTCACAGGATGACTGGGCTTCTTCTCTTCAGCAGGGGGATCTGGGCACTTCTGAATGGACTTACTTTCATTTACTGAAGTTTGGACATCAGGAGAACAGATGGTACAAAAAAATACATGAATTATTTATACCTTTATATCCAAGGCAACTTCTATCTATTTGCAAAAAAACAGAAATATTATGGAAAATCATAACAAATGTTTAAGATATTAACATTGGAAAAATCCCGGTATAGTCACAGTTTAATTGTTTTGGATCTGAGATGTTGGGTACAAATCAAATAAAGATGACTGCAAATAAAGGAATTTTTTTATTATTCAATTTATTTATTTATTTATTTATTTATGTTTTCTACACTAAATATTTTAGTCAAATCTTTAGGAGATCCCTAAAGTAAAAAAACATTTATTATTTAATACCATCTTACATTCATGCAGGTTTTTTCTTAGTATTAGGGGAAAGTTTCTCCATTACAATATATTCTGTGCTATACAACGACTTTGCAGTTGTCTGCCATCTAGAGGCTAGAAAAACAACTTGGATAAATTAACTACTTCGTTTAATTGGCAAATAGGATAGTCATGGAGAAGGGTCACATGACATTAGGAAGAGCTGGCCATTATGGACTCTAGGACAGATATGTTTGTTGCAGTAAGCACTTGTAAACTCAACAAATGTATAAAAACCATATATAAAAAATATAAAATTTTCAATATAGGACTAATGTTTTTTTTTTTTATTGTTGTTGTTGTTGGGCGGCAAAATAAGCTTGTAGAATTTGTAATGCAAAGAGAAACACAAACCTATAACCAGATGAATGCCACCAAAATGCATAAAACTATGGGCTTCAACTTCAAATCACTAATGATTAATTTTCTGCATTCACATTTAGATGTCCTCTGTGCAGTCAGTGAAGAACATGATGAAAGGTCACAAGACATTAAGTGCAACCAAAATTCAGAAATGATCCATAACTTAATGGCCTAAAACTGTGGTGCAAAATAAAAAAAAAACTATTTATACACCAAAATGTTGACTATCATTTAGGCATTTGGCAGATGCTCTTATCCAGAGTGACTTACTTTTTTTTCCCCCTCTTAGGATTACACATTTGAGCAGTTGAGGGTTAAGAGCCTTGCTCAAGGGCCCAACAGTGGCAACTTGGTGGTTGTGGGATTTGAACCTGGGATCTTCCGAACCGTAGTCCTATGCCTTAACCACTGAGCTATCCCTGGCCTCATCTATCATTTCTCCCTCCACAGCATAAATAAAGAAGCTAAAATCTGTTATGTTTTCTTTATTTAAATGCAGGGTTGGGATAGATGTACTGTTCATATTTCCAGAAGCTCTAAGCTCGGTGTTACTGAATCAGTCATCTGTTAACCGTTGCATTACTTACACTTTATAGCCAGAACAAGAACCACAGCCAGTAGGAGCAAAGTGAGAACCAGGAAAAAAACAGAAATCCTCTTGTGCAGTTTAAGGTTCCTGACAACATCTAGACATAGAAGAAATACACAGTTAGCACAACCTAGGGCATGCAGAAACAACTTGGGACACCACAAATTTTTTTTTTTTTTTTTTTTTAAGATTTTGGTCCAAGTAGCTTATTAATGAGAAAATGATTATTTCTGGAATACACAATTTTGTCAATCCAAGTCTTTTGTTTAGGTTTTCTTTAAAAATAATAATGAAGTTACCCTTTGTTTCTTCCATTTTGTCTTTCTCATCTCTATAATATTTTACTTCTGCCGAAGTGAGCTCTTTTATCTCCACCTCAGTCGCTTTCTGTGCGTCCATATTCTCTCACTTGTTTTCTTGACCAAAACCGATCTGATAAAAGGCAAAAAGAAAATTTACTTAAACAAAAAGAACTATTATAATTGTCCTTTCAGTGGATACTCAGACAAAATTAATGTACTTAAACAATATTGGCTAGTGTTATTAATGTTCTGAGAAATTCACAAGTGATTAAGCCCCTGTTTATACTCATGATGTATCGCTCGCTTCTTACTTCTTCATTACACATTTATATTGAAACACTTTTTTCTTAGAACTCAACTCTCAGAATTGCACTGTTTTCGGATTTCCAAATGGAAACTTTCAACACTTAATAAGACAGAAACATGGATCAAAGGATGTACAAAATTGTGCAAAAGTCTTTAATCACTTCTCATTATACAGATTTTGCTTCCAAAGGGCCAGACTTTTTTATGTAGTCATGAGAAATGGTGAGGATTGTTTTTAAGTCACACAGTGACCTATGAATCACTCCAGCATTAAAGCATTTACTGTAACTTGAGACATGAACGAGTGACAAACATTATCTTGTCATTACTCTGACAAATCACAATTTAAAGATTGGGATTTTCTGATTGGTTAAATTTTTTGTTTTGATATAGAAAGGAAACCTTTCTCTTCTGGTCTGGCTTCCCCTCGGAATTGTGCGCTAACATGTTTCAGTACCCATTCATTACATAACAACTGCTGTGTATGGTGGGGTGGGGTTTCCATAAACTGTAAATTCCTCAGTGAAAATCAGAGAAGAGAATGTATTCAGCAACAGGACAAAGGGCTTTATAAGCTGAAACAAAACTGTTAAACAACGTTTTTTTATGATAAGTATAGTCTGAAAAACAAAACAGTGTAGCACTGGCTTCCATTGATTTCTGGAAGAAAACATCTCCATCTCTGATCTCGAGTAAGGGTGGGTCTAGCTATTAAAAAGATCAGGGCTAAGTTAATGACTTGCTTCATTGTTTCTTGTTTTGTATGAAGTTCAGCATTAGGCATAATTTTGTTGTCAAGTTATTATACTCTGCCTGGCCAAAAAAGTCACCCTTTCAGAAGGGTCAAATTACTGTCCTGCATAAAGCAACAAAATATTGAGATTTGAAATAACTAAAATAAGTGTGTCTACCTTTATAATAAATAAACAAATAAATTAATTAATAACTAGTGACCAAAGATATTAAGACAAAAGTTAAATTAGATGTTTTGATGAAATTTTGTAGTTTTTAAAATAATGACAATCAACATGATAAACATAGGTCATTTTATACAATTTATACGCAATTTATCAACTGCAGTATAATTTACCTCTGCGTGCTTTCTTTATTTTTTCCTTTTATTCTTTCCTATCACTATGTTATAATAAATCTACTCTTCCTGTTGTTATTGTCCCTACATTAGCCTACGCCCTCGGCCAATGCTGTTTCTTATTATGGTATTATTATTATTATCATCATGCAAGAGAAGAGTATTTTAACTGATTAAGCCACAGAACCATAACTAGCCAGTCACTTTACCTTGATACTTTTTCCTAAAATAGCCAAAAAAGGACAGGTCGTTTTTTATATCCCGAGCTTTTCCTGAAGTCTGGGCGCGCGTGTCCTCCAGCTTTGCGTGCTGCGCGTTTCCCCCCCTTGGATCTTGAATTTGGACGCTGAGTGCAAGTTAAGTTTCACTCTGACTCTTAAGGGTGTGTTCACATTTGTAGTTTGGTCCTCTTGGTCTGGACCGAAGCATAAAATTATGCATTACTTTTGGTTTTCTAGTATAAAGTCCGTGTTCTCTTAACGATCACACCGGCATTTTAAACATCGGTCGGACCCAGTCATGTGGATTATTACATAGGGTGGTGATTTTGCCAGCTGAAAGCTCATGAAGAATGATAATATAACGTTATACTGTACGTTGAAAACAACACGAGCATGGCTACAAATGTAAAAAAAAAAAAAAGTCGTCCGTGCGTCTAATGTTTTTATTTTACCACTAGCTTCAATCCATATGCAATCGCCAGTTTCGACCGACCACAAAACAGCTAAATATACTGTATGCGCGAGCGCAAGAACGCAGGTGATGGCCCGTCATGGCTGTGTTCAATAACCAGCGCTCAAAAACATATGCCATTTTGTTCATTGTATCGTCCATAGTGAAAGTTCTTGGATGTTCATTAACGTTAATAGCAAGGTTAAATGTATTATGTTAGTTTGTCAGGTATTTAATTTTTGTGTAGCTAGAACTTTTTTTATGGAGTTATGTTCATGCCACAATCCTGAGCGCACGGTTTTGACATTATGAGAACAGGCAAATCACTTTATGCACGTGCAGTCAGAGTCTCTTCCTCACAGCTCGGTCCTGCGCGTGCAGTGTTCCCCCTGTGCTCAACATCTTTTTCTGCCTGTACGCTCGCTCAACTAGCCAATCACAGACTTCAGGGCCTTTCTCAAGGGCCCAACAGTAGCAACTTGGTAGTTGTGGTGTTTGAACTTGGGATCTTCCGAACCGTAGTCCAATGACTTAACCACTGAGTTTCTTCTCGACCACCTGGCCTATCCACCGCATAACGGAATTTAATTCAATTTTATTTGTATAGTAAATTGCCATTGTCTCAAAGCAGCTTTACAGAATCAAAAGAAAATTATAAGAAATTAAAATTATATAATGTTCTCCCTGTGCTTGGTGGGTTTCCTCTGGGTGCTCCAGTTTGATCCCACAATCAAAAGACATGTATGTTAGGTTAATTTATGTTTTTAAATTGCCCATAGTGTGTGAATGAGTGTGTGATAGGGGAAGCATTGTAAATAAAGTTTTATTTACTTACACTATTATAAGCAAATGTTATAGTATTTTTATTGAATTAAGTATAAAACAGTTCCGTTTATCCATTGTGTTTTTATTTACTTATCTAATATATTCGTTAACTAAAATTCACATCAGACAACTCGGTCGTTTTACTTATAAACCTTTATTCACGCTTCCGTTATGTGGTCGATAGTGCGAGCGGATAGAAAAGAAACAGCCAATAGAGTGTGAAAGTCTGTGATTGGCTAGTTTTGTGGAAGTTTTGTAAAGCTGGACAAAGTTGAGCGAGCGTACAGACAGAGTCGAGCGCGCACAGAAAATGTGTTGCATGCGCGCGCAGGCAAAGTCGCGCGTGCACCGCAAAAGGATGTTGCGCGCACGCGCGGTAAACACGTTGAACAGGTCAAACACTGCATGCGCAGAACCGAGCTGTTGAGCAATCAGAGGAGAAACGGAACGATCATAAAGTGCTTTGTCTGCTCTCAAAATGACAAAACTGTGCGCTCAGGAATGTGGCACGAATTTAGCGCCATAGTCCTCTGGTGTTATTATCACACAATCCTAGTAAAGCAGACTTGATTTGTTATATACCTGTAGACCGTGGTGCGCTTACTGTACATTTCAGTTGAACAGCACCGGAGCTCTTTTGGAAGCAGTCTCAGTTCTCTTGCTTGGTGCGCAGGTTGAGATGGCAGCGTTCACACTTCAAGTGAAACACAAAGGTGTGAGGAAAAAGTCCTACATACGTCACCTGTGTTAGTTAGCAAGGTACTGGACGTGTTTCGAAAAAAGGGGGGACAATAAAATATCAAAGGTGATTAGTAAATTAAACACTCTGCCTAATTATATGTTTAATTCATTGATCATCCAAGGACATTCACTATGAACAGCGAACGAGTGCACGGGAGTGCAGGTGATGGCCAGTGGGGCTGCGTTCACTCACTCTCTCACTCAGTGTCTATACTGCTATATTCAAGGTTTAGGGGGGTCTGGGACCTATATTCCAGGAGACTTATTTCATCGAACTTAGACATCGGAACTAAGTGGAATTTATGGAACTTAGTCCCATAATTATTGCATGGCAAGGCACACACACACACACACAAACACATTACAGGCAATTTAGAAATGCCAATTAATCTAATCTGCAGATCTTTGGACTGTGAGAGGAAACCAGTGTATCTGAAGAAAACCCACCAAGCAGGAGGAGATTTTTCATAAATTCATATGAACCCACACATTCAGTAAAGTGACCTGAAAAACTGTGACACAGTTCAGTATAAGTATGATACAAAATACAATAGAAATAGCATTGCAGTACAATTCTGTAATATTTATATTATGTTGTTGTTGTTGGTCTTTCGGCTGCTCCCGGCAAGGGGTCGCCACAGCGGAACAACCCTCCCCCCGCCCCCCCCCCCCATTTGATCCGGGCTTGGAACTGGCACTGCATCCAGTGGCTGGGGTTTATATTATATTATATTATATTATATTATATTATATTATATTATATTGAGAACAGAATGATCCTTTTCAAATGATTAAACAATTGGATCCTTGGTGCATTGGGTGGATTAGAAAAGAGAAAAGAGATTAAGATATCAGATTTTTTTTTAAATCTCTGGAGAAACAGATTAACAACTTTGAAAAGATCATAAAATCATTTTTAACATACAGTATGTTAAAGGAAAGCTCAATGTCATGGATAACCCCTAGAGGGCGCCGTGCGTCCAGAGACTCCTCTGTTGTGTTTGTTGTAGTTTTGTGTTTCTGGAATCCAGTTCCCAGAATGCACCTCGGTCAGGTGACGGGAATGTGCACCTGAACCGAGGTAACTCATTAGTTCCATTATAAATAGTCCTGTGTTTAGTTGATCACTGTCGTGCATCTGTCGTGTTAAAGTGCTGTTTAAGTTTAATGGTTGTTGTGCTTTCCCTGTTTCTGTCTGCATCATGCCCGTTTTCATAATTCCTGATCTATTCAGTTAAGTTGCTTGAACTGCCTTTGTTATGCTCCATGTCTTGTTTTGTTATAGGTCCATGTTCTCTTTGTTTCTCATTCTAGTCTGTTCAGTTTAGTTCTGATTTTGTGTGTTCCGCTGTCTGTATATCTGTTAGCTCTGTGATTATTTCTGCTGTTTTGTTAACTAGCTGTTCTGTTTTGTGTCTAGACAAGCGTTCATGCTTCATGCTGATAACCTTAGTTCCTGATTGCTAATCTAATGAAGTACTGCTTTTTGTTTTTATAAGTTTTATAGTTAGTTCTGTCAAAGTCCTTGTTTATATTTAGTATTTCTGTGTTGGTTTTCTTAAAGACTTAAAGAGATGTTTATGCCTCTTCCAAAACCCACACACAGCACCTGTGACGCTCAAGAACTTTTTAACTGGAGCCCTTTTTTCACTATGGGACAACAAAATCATAATCAGTCCAGGGGTCAGTTCTTATAAGGCGCCGTATAGGTTAAATCAAACTTCACTCATGCACACACATATGAAACACTCACACATACATATATACTACTAACTGCTCAAACAACTACATATGAAATGCGCACGCACACATACATACTTTCCGTGCACGCGCACAAAGCGAACTAGCGGTGTAGTGAACAACGGATCTTCAGTTTAGCGAAAAAGGGGAATGGATAATTTCCTATAAGTCATTACATATCACTGGAGTGTGAAAAAATTTAACCAAAAAATAATTTATATATTTATTATAATTATTATCGAGGACGAAATAATCTTTTGCCATTTCGTCAACCAATCGAAGGGGTTGTGATCAGTGTTTCTACTGTCAATGCATATTGTCTTTTAAACCAACGCATGAACACGCAATAATCCTAGACAACTCAATCCAGCTATACTAATCATCAACAACAGGTGTGCACAAAGAACCAACTTAGCCAGATCGTAATTAGTACGATCATCTTATCTTAAATGTGTTAATTCATCTCGGATGTGTCAAGCAACGTACGAAGAACCGACCCCAGTATTGAGTTTAAACGCTACAACAGCATTCACAAAATGTATATGCAATGTAATCCAACAGGATAAGCATGCACACCAATGTATAAATAGCTTATTTTCAGCACTGACAGGCTCATAAAGATTAAGTGTCTGACAATATGAAAAGGATCCCTACATAGACAGTCCAGTACATTTTATATTCATTTTCGGATTTACATGTATCAACTCAAAATTGGGACACAATTGGTTTCCTTGTGCTTGGTGAGTTTCCTTCAAGTGTTTTGGTTTTCTCACTAAGTCCAAAGACATGCAGATTAGACTAATTGGTGTTCCCAAATTGGCTGTAGTGTGTAAGTGAATATGCGTGTGTGTGTGTGTGTGTGTTTGCCCTGTGAGATTGACATTGTGCCCTTAGTCTAAGGGGTTGGCTCCAGGCCCCTCGTTACCCAGTATACAGGACAAAGCGCTATAGATGAATGAGTGAACACAAAAGTGGAAAGGTTTTGATAGTTTCTAAAGTAAAATTTAAATCAAAATGAACCAAGGTTGAAAGAATTCCCTTTTAATCACCATGAAATGATTGAAATTAGTCTTATATTGCACTTTATATTTACTAGTGTTCCTCTACCGGATGCCTCTTCTCATCAGTAAACCCTCCTCCTTGACCTCCCCTTCTGTCTCTGCCGGATCATCTGTGTCTATGGCGATTGTCAGGAGAGGTGGGCCGTGAGTATCACAGTGAAGGATTGACAAAGAAAACATACCATACCAGCAGGGGTGGTTCCTAACCTACCTGTTCCTCTTTTGTTAGAAAGAGACTTGCCGGGACTGCGTAAAAAGAAGCCCAACACGCTTCACAAGGAAAGTGCAGATACAGAGACTGAAAGTGAGCAGTCAGGCTGAAGGTGAGCTGCAAAGGCATAAGTACATTCTGGTAATAGTGGATTATGTCAACATATTCAGAAGCTCCATATGGAAACACCACAGGCATCCAGTTTTGTGGAATTCAAACTCCTGTTTGGGACGAGACTGCATGAGCTGCTTAACATAGCAAAAGAGGCATGGAAAGAAGACTGCGTCCCGTTTTCTGCTGTGATCGAGTGCGTACAGAAGATGTAGGCAAAAATACAGAATATATTCCTATCGTGCTTTCTATTGTGTGTCAGCACATGGAGAATGCATAGGCCCAACAGCAAATGCTCTACAACCAACCGACACAACCTCACAAGTTCTTGCCTATTAGTGCTCTTTAGTCAAATACCATAGGAAAATGCTGACTCAAGAGACGGAAGTAACTTGTGAGACTCGGATCTATTCAGTAAGTGGTTAATAAGAATTCGAATCCATGAATGGATCCGGGTTTCTCATCCAGTTTCAACAGGTCATTATCCGCCAGCTTCTGATCAGCCAAACAGAACCGTTAATCAGGATGTCCTGTTCTTCAGTTTCTTTTATTATTATTATTATTTAGAATTTTTTGGATTTGGATTTTTCCCAGTTTTCTTCCTAATTTAGTAATGTCCAATTCCTCCTTGTCCCTCTACCACTAGGCTACTACTACCACTCAGTTGGGAGGGCCGAAGACTATCACATGTATCATGTCCGAACCACGTGATGCCAGCCAATCGCATCTTTTCGAACTGCTCGCTCACGCACCGTTGGGGGCGGCGTAACACACTCGGAGGACAGCGCTATCCGCTCCTTTCGCGTGCGTGAGCTCACAGACGCCCCTGATTGGCTGTAGAGCCATAATCAATGTCGGAGCACGAGGTACCTCTCATCCCTCCCCTCTGAGAGAGCTCAGCCAATCAGCTCTCTCTAGACCTCCAGCTGCGAGAGGTTACAGCATCACCCGGGAATCGAACCAGCAATCTCTGGATGATAGGGCGAGCAATTTACTTTACCACTGCGCCACTTGGAGGCCCATTCTCCAGTTTCTAATCAGCAAATTAGAAATCGGTTATCAAAATATCCCCCTTCCACTTCTGATTAGTTCCACCAACATTAATGCTGGAGAGCACACAGAGTTTTTCGCAAAATGGTTTTGGTACAAAAATAACATCATATTTCCAACATTCAATGTATAAACATTTAACTGTCCCAACATCCCATCACCTGTTTTCCTTAAAAGCTGATAGCTGGATTGCCATGGGTTATATAGGCTTCAGAAGAAATAATAAAGAAACTTTATTCTTGGGGTTTACAATGTATGCTGCACTGATTATCAGTCTCCTTCTTTTTCTGTCTCCTATTCTTTAAAAGCATAAAGCAGATACTACAGCCTACATGTAAGTAAGAGGCTTCTGCTGCCTTACTTGTGGATAATCTTTTTTTATTATTCTAAAATGTATAATTTTACAGCTTATGTCTGTAATTGTACAGAAATGTGTATGTAGTTTTTTAAAAAGCAAAGACAACTATAAAAATTAAAAATTAGGATTTTCTTTTACTATGTTTTTATATTTACTGTGTTTCTGTACTGGAATTTATATGAACAAAAAAGAAAATCATACCATGAGGCCAAGCAGAAACTACATGCAGGATCATCAGTCACCTGTCTCCATCTGTATCACCATCGGCCCTGCTTCTGTCCCTCTCTCTGATTCAGTTGAACCCTCAGCTTTATCTCTCAGGTTATTTTCTACTTCTTCGCTTTTCTTATTTCCTTATTTCTTTCCTCTCTGTCCTTATCTGTATTTCCTGGTCTTACTTTACCTTCTGTAACTTCCTCCTGCTAAAAAAATGTTAAACAAATGGTTTTGACTTATTTAACTAATTAGTTAAATCAGAGGGCAGGGGTAGCTACCGTTTAGTGAGGGCCTTAACCCTCAACTGCTCAAGTTTATAATCAGATAAAAATGTTGCTCTGGACAAGGGTGTAAGTCAAATGCCATAGTGTGAATCAGGTGTGCTGGGAGCCAAGAGAACACTAAAATTTGCAGGGAAGGTGGTCCTTTTTGACGACAGTTTTGAACAATATTTTATTTTATTTTATTTTCTTTTTATTTCCATTTTACTATTACACTATGTCCTACAGCAGTTCAAAATGTAAAAGGCTCTCAAAATTAAAATCCACATATTTAATTAACCTAATATGGTTAATACATAAAACACAGAGTGTGACTGTGGTCTTGTCTGATTGGAGAAGCTAAAATGTATGAGCAAACCGAATGGGCATGAGCGAGTTAGGTGTGTGTGTGTGTGTGTGTGTGTGTGTGTGTGTGCAGGTGAATAAACTTTAACACATCTTGGCTAATGTCTTGAAGAGTCTTGATAAATTAGTCTGTCTCTCTGAATCTGTTCAAGCTGTATTTCTATTATAAAAATTTATATTCTGCATTGGAAAAATTTTGGTTGCTCTATGCTCCTTTCCCTGCCCTATCTGATTACTGGAACAAGCTACAATCTGCTGCTTGAAAATGTCTACAATTTTTTATTTTTTTTTGCTGAGACTTTTTCTAGCTTTGACCCACTAGTCTGTTTACCTGATATCCTTTGGAGTGCCATTATACATTCTTAGACTATCCAAGTTGTTCTACAGTGGAACCTCGGATTGCAAGTAACACGGTTTATGAGCGTTCCACAGGACGAGCAAAGATTTTTTAGAAACTTTGACTTTAAAAACGAGCAAGTCTTGGTTTATAAGTACAGAGTATCATGTAGCACGCATGCACTTCTTGTTTTGACGTGGCGCGTAATGTAATCACAACTGAGCCAATATTTTTTCTCTCTTTTGCGCTGCGGAATTGTGGGTATTCGTCTCCCCGTTCCTGTCTTAGTACACGACTCTCACTGGTATAATCAACGTGTGTACTGTTTACTATAACACTGTGACCACTGTGTGCGTGTAAAGCCTTGTTAATTTTGTTTTGTATGCGCATGTGTACAGCACGCATGGACTGTTTAATATACAGTAACAAACATGTGTGTGCGCGTGTAAAGCAAAAGAAAGTTTCATTAGAGAGGGGAAAGATCCCTTTTCTCTCTCTCTCTGTGTTAGCCTCCCCATCCTTTCGCCTTCACACACACTCTAACAAAGACACTGCTCTGTCGCAATTCGTTTCAAAGTTAAAGTGCAGGTTAATTTATTTTATATTTTCTTTACAGCAGTGAGTCCGTTAGTGTGTGCGCACTCGAGTTTCTTTTTCAACAGATGTTTCTTGCTAATTTTCCTGATGAGGCAGTGTTTCTGTTAGTGTGTGTGTGAAAATCGTCCTGCACAAATAAGAGACTGGGAAGGGTTACTGTACTGTGTAAGACAGGAAGAGGAAGAGGGAGTCAAAGCGCCTGCACTTTAGCTAAGCAGATTCAATACATGATAATCTGTCCATCCCAGAGATGCAATCATACCCCATCACATTCTTTATTAAGTTTGAACTGACTGTGGATCTGACTGAGCTGTCTCTGGCCCACACTATTATGAATGTGGTGTTTCCTCCTTCTCAGCCTCCGCACACCACCCATGAGTGACAGGCAGTTGCATAGGAGCAATATGATTTCTGGAATACCCAGGTAAGTATTCAAAAACTAAATAAATAGAAATGCCACCCTCTGGTAAGAAACATATGCATGATGACCATTAATATTATGATTATGACTATGTTAATTAACCACATTATTATATCATATCAATCATAACTACATTCCCTCTGATACTCCAGCACTGCTTAGCTGGCCCCATGATCTCTTAGTGACTGCCAAATGCCAGAATGTAAGTGTAATCATAACCTTACTGTAATGGCAAGTTTATGCAAAGGGACAGACTATATACTAATGTTTAAAAAAAAAAAAAAAAAAAAAAAACTCAACTTAGCCAAGAAAGAGGGAAGCAAAAGCAATAACCAAGGCCAAGGATCCATCAGAAACAAAAAGCATTCAGGATGCAGAAGTGCTCTGCTGGCAGATTATATACCACAACCGTTTCAGTTTAGAGATCAGTTTTGAGCATTTAGATGCTCAAGTAATAAAAAATAAAAAAGAAAGACTGAGAGATGAAGTGTGTTTATGGAAGTATACTGATTGTGTACAACTCAATAATTTCAGTATTTTATTGAGTAAATATGAGTTTAATGAGAAACAAAAATATATTTTACATTTAATTCCTGTAAAAAGAACAATATTTTTTGCCAATTATAAAGGCAGTTACTTGAGTCTACATTTGGTAATACATTCAGGAAACATTTTAGTGCAAAAAGGTCTTGAAGAAGTGCAAAGCGATTTTGTAGGAGGACAATAAAAATAAAGTTTCAAGTAAAATAAGTACTCTTTTAACAAACACAATTAGCAAATCTCATTTTCTCTCTCTATCTATTTGACTGTGTATCATGCAGAGGTGGAAAGTAACGAATTACATTTACTTGCGTTACTGTAATTGAGTATTTTTTTTTTGTGTACAAATGTTTACAAATGTTTACCACGTGTGTGAGAATTAAACTTAAAAATTATTTTGTTTGTATGCGTGTGTACACCACGCGTGTACTGTTATTTATAACACATTTGTGTGCGCGCATGTAAAGCAAAAGAAATTCTCATTAGAAAGGTTAAAGATCCATTTTCTCTCTCCCTCTCTGTATCAGCCTGCACTGAGGAGCAGCACTTTGTCTGTGCGCGCGTCATTGGACACTGTGCCCCTTCACACACACACACACACCTTCTCTCGCCTTCACACACACACACCCCTCCTTCCCTCGTCCTCTCGCATTCACTCACTCTCACACATAAACACACACACACACACACACACTCTCTCTCTCTCTCTCTAATGAATACACTGAGCTGCTTTTCAAAGGTAAAGTGCAGGTTAATTTGTTTTATGTTTACCTTACAGCAGTGATTCCGTTAGTATGCGCTCATGCAAGTGTCATTAGCAATGTTCCTTGTTAATTTTTCAAACAGTCTTTCCGTTAATCTGTCTTTCCGAGGGTTTGATCCCTCTTACTTTAGCTCCACACACATACACACACATGATTTTTTTAAGCTACAGTAACATGCAGGTTAGTTTGTTTTATTTTTACTTTATATTTTGTATTAATTATTTTTATGTATGTATTTTTTTGAGCTTTGGAACGAATAATTTTAAGCTTCCATTTTGCATTGGTTTACGAGTGTTTTGAAATAACCAGCTTCTGGAACAAATTATGCTCGTAATTCAAGGTTACACTGTACTTAAGTAGATTTTTATAAGGGTAACTTTACTTGTTCTTCATTAAGATTTCACTGAAGTAACAGTACTAGTACTTGAGTACAAAAATGTAAAAAAAAAAACACCTCTGGTATTATGAAACATCATTGTTTCATATACTGATTCTGTATTTGTTGCCATTTATGAACTGCAATTGTAAAGGTTAAGTAAAGAAGTACAAAGACGATAATAAATGCAAATGTAGCAGATTTATGTAATGGTTAGTTGATCATCCTTGAACTTTCAAAAGTTTCTGGCAGATGTAATGTGAGGTCATATCACAGGGGTTTACATGCCAGTTGCGCATGTTTGGCCCCTGTCCTTTTAGCAGTGCGCAGGAGTGCCCCTGTGGGACTAGTTTTGGCTGCCTGGGGGCCCAGTAGCTGTTAATAAAAAAGAAGGAAAAACTTGATTAGTTATACATAACCTAACTGGGCACTTTAATACAAATGTCTTTATCACTTCCTCAAAAACATGCAAACATATTAAAGAGGTCCTATTATGCCATTTTAAAGGTTTCTAATATTGCTTAATGAGTCTCTTAAAACAGGTTTACATGTATGATGTGGAATTTCCCTTATTGAAATGTAACTAAATTTATAACATTTGTATCACGTGCTTTTTCTGTATTTTTGGTTGAAAATTCTGTTTCCCACTGTGTGTATATATAAGCTAGTTTTCTAGTTGCCTAGAAAAAAAGTATTGTGGGATATTCTTGTAGACCAATAAGTCAAAACTGTTGGCACAAATCTTGCACAGCATTCCACAATAGAACAACATACTAACATGATGTTGTAGACAAACATGGGCTTGGTGGGAGTAAGCTGGCAAAAGAAGAAGCTTTTATTTGTCACAGATAAATTACAGCGTGGTGAAATTCTTCTTCTCATGCTTGGTTTCAATGCCATGCCACACTTATATATCCAACATCTGTGCACACATATACTGATAAATATAGCATTGTGACTATGTGTGTGCATAAAGCTTTTCATTTATTTTGTGTCCAAATGTAGTGACTGTTCTTTAGTAACCATACTGGAAAAATAGCCCCTGTGAGGAAAAAGGTTAAGAAGGCTCTGGCAGTGCGAGCAATTAATCTGTTTAACAACAATGCAAAGTTACATTTCCGCAAAATCCTTAAAAAGAGGCAAAAGAAAGTGTTATTAGATAAGTTTCTTGTTAAAGAAACACAAAAAGAAAAAGATTCCAGTAAGGTGATTTTGTTAGTCATAGTGAAAGACTTCCTACACAATAACCCCCCGCCTCCTACTCTCCTCTCTCTCTCGTCTCCCTCATGCCAGTCATGATTCTTTTCAAAGGTAAAGTGCAGGTTAATTTGTATTATTTTTACTTTTTATTTTGTATTAATAATTTTTATATTAATATTTTTTCATAATTTAAATCATCTGAGCTATGTCTATTACTACTGATTAGGAAATTCGTTTTGATACACGAGTGTTTTGCATTACAAGTATGTTTCTGGAATGAATTATCCTAGCAAATCCCAGGTTTAGCTGTATTTGTACTGTCTATAACCTGATGTCAGGACATAAAGTCAGCCATGATACAGAGCCCCTGCAGCAGAGCGGGTTAAAAGCCTTTCTTAACCATCCAACATCAGCACCTTGACATTACTGTGGCTTAAAACCCCATTAACACCACAGGAACCCCACCTGCCACCAGTGCACCACATAAAGGGAAGATTAACTGATTTAGGGCCTGGGATATTGGCTGACCCATGAGTTATGTTCTCTAAAAGAAAAGACTAAAGAAAAAGCTTAAGCTCAACTGGTTTATGCAGCAAAGAGAACAAATTAAAGCATAAGACCAAATGCATCTACAGTATGACTAGCTCAAAAGAAATTAAATTAAGGTTTTGGAGTAGCCGAGTCATTTTCTTAACTTGAGTCCCATTGAGTTGCTGTGTCAGCACCTCAAAGAAATAGTCTTGCTTGTGCCTGAATTAAACAATTCTGCAAAGATGAATAGACCACAATTTCTCCAAAGTAATTAAAAAGACTGATCACCAATTATCTGTCTGGATGCAGTTGTTGCTGCTAAAGGTAGAACAACCAGTTATTAAGTGTAAGTGGCAATTACTTTTGCACATGAGTGATATGCAACATATAGTCATATTGGAGAATGTGGACATTATACTCATACTTAAGCCTTTACTGAAATGTTACCACAATGTTGGAACCCCACAATCATATAGTCTATATTAGCTAGGTGTAGCTTTACTTTACGGAAACTAAAGACCACTAAATCTGTCCCGGTATAATAATTAGGGGCTATGGTGGCTCAAACAGTTAAGGCTCTGGGTTACTACTCGGTTAAGGCTCTGTGCAACAGCCAATTTAATCAGTTAGGCTGCTGTGCTGAGAATGATCCACCACTCATAATTACCGGTGATCATTGATGGTTCTTCCCCAAAGCCACCAAAGAGGTCAGGGCTCTGGGCTTATAGGGTTCAGGGTCTTGCTTAAACGCCCAACAGAGGCAGTTTTGTTGTGATTGTTATTAAATATTTTTTCATTACTGCTGGGTTAAGAAATAATCCACCCACCTAAAATATCTATTAAAGAACAGTTCTGTGATTAGAAACTGCATTAATGACTCACCTTTTGGTTAGTGCGGTATTGTTAACCCACATCCATTTATTTTCTGAATAATGCAGTCCAATCCAGTACATCAGGCCCGTAGTTTTAGATAGAAAATTCTACGGGTATAAGGGCAGAATTTCTCACAGTAAGATATCTTTAACCTCCCATAACAACAGGATGATTTAATAGTGATGTCTGCTATAGTTTGCCTAATTGATTAATTGACCTGCAATCTTTCATTGTTGATGACAACCAGGTCGGCCCCAAGTTTCTGACACGCCTCCCTGCTCTCATGCCAGTTTAGACGCTTCTTAGCTAAGAAGATGCAGAAAGTGTTCATCTGATACCAGTCCTCAGAACACTCAGAGCACTGGTTCAAGGTTTCTGTAGAAAAACAGCAGGTTTTAACACAAAGCTAACAAATTATACAAATATATATAAAGTATTCACACAATCAATAAAAAAGAATAATTAAGCATTATTATAAGAGATTACTGAAATGGAAGAGCATTTAGGGTGACCATGATAGGCATGTGATAGTGTTTTACCTTGGCTCACTGTCATCACAGGATAGCTGGGCTTCTTCTCTTCAGTAGGAGGTTCTGGCTCTGGACACTTTGGGATCGACTTACTTTCATTTACTGAAGTTTGGACATCAATCGAGCAGAAGGTACAAACAAATACATTAATTATCATTGTATATATTACCTACATAGCCAAGGCAACTTCTACCTATTTGCAAAAACCAGAAATGTCACAGAAAGCCATAACAAACATATAAAATATTTTATGTTAATATAGAAGAACACATTAGGGATAGCTAGTTTTTCCAACAACACAATTCACCAAATCCTGAATAGATTTGACATTTTCCTTTATTTTGTTATTTTTAATTATGTTATTCAATTCAATTCAATTCAATTTTATTTGTATAGCGCTTTTAGCAATTTTCATTGCCGCAAAGCAGCTTTACACAGTCAAAAAAATTATTTAAGTTTGTATGAAATGTGAATTTGGATGTTATCCATTTTTATCTATTTTTAAAATAATCTAAAAATCTTAGCATAAAAAGCATTAATAATTCAAAACCATTTCATGTGAATATGATTTTTTTCTTAGTACAGTATCAGAAGAAAGTTTCTCCATTACAGTTTAATCAGTGCTGTTCAATGATGTTGCAATTGTCAGAGGCTAGAATTGCAACTTGGATAAATTAAATACAGAAGAACCTTGGAATATGAACATAATCCGTTCTGGGAGTGGGCTCGTATTTTAAAACAGTACATGCGCACTGTACACACATGCATACAAACAAAATAAAATGTGTTTCACATGTACGCACGCTCACAGTATTATAGTTGACAGTAAACACGTGCACGGATGTTGATTATACCAGTGAGAGACGTGCACTAAGACAGAGCAGGGGAGATGATTACCCACAATTCCATAGCGCAAGAAAGAGAAAAACTATTGGCTCAGTTGTAATTACGTGACGCTCGGTGTCAAAACAAGAAGCCCATACGTGCTACACGATACTAAGTACTCGTAAAATAAGACTTGTTCCTTTATTTTAAAAAATATTTGCTCGTCTTACGGAACACTCCATATTACTCGCCATATTACTCGCAATCCAAATCTGATTCTTGCTAAATTTCAGTTTTGGGGCATATTTTCCATTTATTTTAATGGAATGTTTTTTTTTTTTTTTTTTTGCATTATTCTAATCATTGGGATATCTGTTGTAGCTTTCATAACTTAATGGCCTCATAACTGTGTTGCAAAATAATAAATATTTATACATCAAAGTGTTGACTCCATCTTTTAAGACAGACATCTATCATATCTCCCTCCATAGTGTGAATAGATAAGCATTTATAGAAAGCTAAAATCTGTTATGTTTTCTTTATTTAAATGCAGGCTTGGGCTAGATGTGTTATTGATGTTTACAGGAGCTCTAGTTCAGTGTTACTAAGTCAGTAATCTGTTAAACATTATGCATTACTTACACTTGATAGCCAGAACAAGAACCACAGCCAGTAAGAGCAAAGTGAGAACCAGGAAAAAAACTGAAATCCACTTGTACAGTTTAAGTTTCCTGTAAAAATCTAGACATTAAAGAAATACACAGTTAGCACAACATATGGCATGCAGAAACAACTTAAGACACTACTGTACATGTTTGCATGTGATTAGTTTTCATCCTTCACCTGAGGTCAGTTCCTCCTTTAGTTCCCCAAACACTTTTACCAGAGTTCGGACTAGGGCTAAATATACAATATATAATATAACCAGTGACTCATTTAATTCTAAAATTCAGTGGGGATAAATGTGCAAAAAGGTTTGTAGAGTTATTCTGCGTTTGTACTAAACTTGCTGTTCACACTATCTTTAATATATTATGTTAAAGAGTAACGGAGTATAAGAATTTGGTCATTATTCCATGGTAACAGCATGGCATGTTGTAAAGATCACAATCGCGCAAAATTCAGCACATTGGTCTTAACATTATTCCTGTTTAGACCTTTTTGACTGACTTAATGAGGTGTATGTACAATATGTGGATGAGAAGAAAAAGATTATTAAAAGATTGCACTAGAACTGCTAGATAAAAATAACATCTCCTCCCCTAAACACACAAACACACTCACAAGCACACACAAACTTGAAGGATCTTATAATACTTTTTTATCATACATATGCAGTCTGTATAATATGTTCTACTGTTTATTATCCTACATATCAAAATGTCAGCAAGTTGATTCAGGTAAATTGGGACAAGGTTATAGAATAAAACACCAAAGTGAATCAGCGTTCATATGAAACACCCTAATATTAGAATTTGATGTAATTAGTTTAGAAGCTTCTGATTGGTCAGTTGTCATAATAAAGGAGTTAACTGGTAGAATGGCTTAGGCATACATTTAGACCCAGGGCTTTTTTTTGTCTTTGATACGATGTAAAAATCCACTTTAGCAAGGAAGCAAAAAATTATTTTAGATCCACTATTAAGAAAGTTCAACATTGCCAAAGCCTGAAATGCATACAAGAAAAACCTATCTTGCAACATAACAGACCTAAAATGCATGTGATTAACAGTCATTTGGAGAAGTGTGCCCTGGGCAGATTAAACAAATATCAAATTGTATAGTCATAAGGATCAGTGATATGTTAAGACCTGTAAAACATGGAGGTGGCTGCATCATGTTGGGGCAGTGTTTTACTCAAAGTATTTTTAAAAATAATAAACTAGTAGTTAAAGTATTAGCAGACTCCTAATAAATTACCAATATGTGTATATAACCTGGAATAAACTGCAGCCTTTTGCTTTGATCAAAGAATTACACAGGTCCACTTTGTGATTTAGAATTTTATGTGATTAATTGTGGTGCACTTTATGTCTCAAAGGGTTAAAAACATTTCAGTCGCACTGTGCCATTAAGTACTTTCCTATTATTTATGTTCTCTTTTGGTTAATTATGTAGATTTTGCAATTTGCAATTTGTGTATCAGAGATAATTTGACATTTGCAGGACTCTTTAATTTTTTTTTTATTCAGCCTACGTACAGACAGCTTTATATGTCTATTAGACCTGATTACACAACTTAAATTTGCATCACAAAATTTAACCTGTCTCAGTTTCTTTATCCAGTGATGATGATCTGAGTAAGGAACAAGCAGGAGAGCATAGACTATGTCTATACTTATAGATCATACTTATTGAGGTATGGACAGTAAACCTCAACAAAATGCTTGGGAAATGATGCTCTGTGTAACACTTTAAGATAAACCTATTTTTTGTTAACTTTCATTCCTCTATACAAAAACATTAATGTAAAGGCTGTCACATTTTATACCACTCATCTTGTTTTTGATGTGAACTAAATATCAATTTAAATGGACATTTTATGCCCATGAACACATTTAGTATTTAAGGGGATATACAGTACACATTAAGAACAATTTTAGTGAAAATGAGTAGATCTAAAATCTAAAATAATATGTTACCATTATCATACTATTTAATTACCTTTTTTCAGATTGGAATATACCTATCTTTAAGCCAATAAGTGAAAATTTTCAGACTTTCAGTCAGGATTGTTGGCCGATCTGAGAGTAGACTGTAGCAAAGGCAAATAGTTTCAAATCTTGAATCATACCTTTTTACCATTAACAGAAATATAATTAATTAATATTATTAAGGTACAGAAAATGGGATAACCAAATAGTTTAAATGTGAGAAAACTGCATGAAAAATTTGAGGACAAACATTAAAGATGTTTTTGGTCATTTAAAGGTTATTTTGTAGAGTACACAATTCTGTCTTTTGTTTAAAAAAGGTTTTCTTTAAAAAAAAAAGTTACCTTTTGTTCCTTCCACTTGGGTGTTCCCTGCATCTTTATCATCTTTTACTTCTGCCAAAGTGAGCTCTTTCATTTCCACCTCACTCGCTTTCTGTGCGTCCATCGTCTCTCACTTGTTTTCTTGACCAAAACCCCCTATGTCTAATAAAAGGCAAAAAGAAAATTGACTAAAACAACAAAGACTATTACAATTGTCCTGTCAACGGTTGCTCAGACAAAATTAATGAACATAAACTATATTGTCAATCAATGTTCTGAGAAATTCACAAGTGATTAAACCCCTGTTCACGCTCATCACATCTTACTTGTTTTACACTTCCTCATCACACTTTTATATTGACACCTGCATTTAATGAAAAAAAGCCTATTGCTACTCTTTTCTCTAAGAACTCAACTCTCAGAATTGTACTGTTTTCATATTTCCAAATGGAAAATTTACGCTAACAAGAAGCTTTTAACACTTTTAGAGACAGAAACATGATCGACGGATGTACAGTACTGTGCAAAAGTCTTGATTCCCCCCCTCATTTATTAAGATTGTGCTTAAAAGAACTAAACCTTTTTATGTACTCATGAGGAATGGTTCTAAGGATTGCTCTTAAGCCACACAGTGACCTATGAATCACTCAAGCATTAAAGCATTTAACTTGAGGCATGAACAAGTGAGAAACATTCCTTAAGCATTTCTCTGACAAATCAAAACAATTTAAAGATGACATTTTTTGTTTGGTTAATCTTTTATTTTGCTTGGAAAGAAAACCCACTTCTTCTGACCTGTCTTCCCTTTAGAAATATTAGTAAAAAATCAATAAAATGTTTTAGCCCCCATTTACCACAACCATAACATCTGGGGATGCTGAGAGAAAGAATTTCCACTCACTGTAAAAATACTCAGTGAATAGATGGCAGTCAGCAACAGCACAGATGAGTTTATAAACTGAAAAACTGTTAAAAAACTGTTAAAAAAAAATTTGTGATAAATATCAAAGTGTATTAAACAAAACAGACAAAACAGCCTGCTTCCATTGGCTTCCAGAAGAAAATGCCTCTGGTCTTGAGCAAGGATGGGTCTAACTATTGAAAAGATTAGGGCTATGTACGAGTATTACCATAAGAAACACACTTGTTAGTGACAGTAATTATAAAAAAAATAAAAAATAAAATGAAGTCAGCTGACGGCCTGAATGCGCTGAATGACCAGGTTATCACATTATTCCAGGATTCAAGTTGTAAAAGTATGGTTCTGGGAGCATGAGGAACCTGTACACCATAATCAAAACTAAAGGCGGTCAATAAAAGTTTTTTTTTTTAATAATGACAATCAACATAATAAAAGTTTTATTTTATACAATGACATTTCCATACAATAATTAAGAAGTATGAAGTATGAAGTGCTTTATTTTTCAAAACTTAAAGATCCGGCTGGGCATAAAGTCAGTTTCTCAGATTTAGCAATTTGTGTGCAGAGCTGGACACCCCCGTTTCAGAAAGTAAAAATGCCACCACATACTTGTTCCATCCAATAAATAAACAAGCAGTTATTATTCGCATATACAGTACTGGTATACGAATTAACCCTTCATTTAAATACAGTAGGCTCAAACTAATTAGTGACATCACCTGTTTGGAATGCAGACGGAACTAATTTATAACATATGCTGTCGCAATACTTTTGGCCACAATCTCTCTCTCTCTCTCTCCCTCTCTCTTACTCACATGCACACACACACACACACAGGAGAGAGAGAGAGAGAGAGAGAGAGAAATTGCACAATCCCTGTTTATACTAAAATGGCACAGTTTATCAACTGCAGTATGATTTACCTCTGTATGCCCTTTCTCTTTTTTCTGTATTTTTTTTCATTCTTTCTTTATTTCTTTCTTCCCCTTTCTCGACTATCACTATATTATAATAAATATACTCTTACTGTTGTTATTGTCCCTTCGTTGACAACATTAGCCTACGCCCCCTGCCAATGCTGTTTCTTATGATGGTCATGCCAGAGAAGAGTATTTTAACTAATTAAGCCACAGAACCATAACTAGCCACTCACTTTACCTTGATACTTTTTCTTGAAAAAGCCCAAAAAGGACAGGTCGGTTTTTATATTCCGAGCTTTTCCTGAAGTCTGGGCGCGCGTGTCCTCCAGCTTTGCGTGCTGCGCGTGTCCCCCCCTTGGATTTTGAATTTGGACGCTGAGTGCAAGTTAAGTTTCGCTCTGACTTGTAAGGGTGTGTTCACATTTGTAGTTTGGACCTCTTGATTCGGATTAAAGCATAAAACGATGCTTTACTTTTGGTTTTCTAATATAAAGTCCTTGTTCTCTTAACGATGGCACCGGCATTTCAAACTTTGGACTCAGTAATGTGGATTATTATATATGGTGGTGTATTTACCAGCAGTTTATAAAATATAACGTTATACTGTAAGTTGAAAACAACACAATCATGGCTACAAATGAGGAAAAATCGGTCGCCAGTGCGCGTAATGTTTTTGGTTTTTTTTAAGATAAAAATACAAAAAATAAAAAGAAATGTCAAGCCACGACCTGCAATTATTTGATAGACTCTCCCTTCTCCTGCGACCGGCCGCCTGGTACGAGAGCGCAGGAGCGCGTGTGATGGCTGTGTTCAATAACCAGCGCTAAAAAATAAGATATTTCGTTAGTCGTACAATCGCCAATTTGTCGCAACTGCTCTTGTAATTGAACGCGGCCCGCTGGAGTATCACCTGCGCTGCTGCGCTGTTCATAGTGAAAGTGTTTGGATGTTCATTCAATCTAACTTTAATTTTGTGAGGATTAAATGTATTGTTAGTTGTTAGGTATTTCATTATTTTTTCAAAACCCCAGTACCGTACTAACTAACTAGCTAACGAACCTGCACAATGGTTTCTTTCCTATCACTATATTATAATAAATCTATTCTTACTGCAATGTAGCTAGAACTTTTTCTCAGTCCCTGCCAGTACACACGCTGCCTCTTCTACATTGGATGTCACAGGCTGTCTCCCAATGAATGCCACTAAAAAAGTTTAAAAAAAAAAAGCATAAAAAAATGTCAATAGATATAGATAGGATAAAAAAGGATATACATATCAAACATAGAATTAAAAGCAGAATCTGAAAATATGAAAAAATATGAAATGAAAATATTAAAATGTATAAAAACCATATACACTGTAAACAGTATGCAATGTGCAAATTATGCAACTGCAGTATGTTTGAGGAAAAAAAAGTCTGCACTGTGTCTGCAAAGCTGCATTGGTTTGTGCAAATTGTGCAAATGATTGTGCAAATTCTTTTGCAAAGTCCGCAATGAATGTTCTAAGATCTGTGTCAGTAGCCAGAAACAGTCAAAAGACCATGATTGTATACTCCTCTCAGATATTTAGGAGTCTGATAGCAGTGGGAAAGAATGAGTTCTTTAGCCTGCATTACACACTTCTGTATCTCCGGCCTGAAGGACGAGGTGAGAACAGTCTGTGCTCGGGATGCTTGGGGTTCTTGGGATGGAGGCAGTTCTCCTGCAGACTTTGCGATAGTAAATATGGCCAGGGGTAGCTCAGTGGTTAAGGCATTGGACTACGGTTCGGAAGATCCCAGGTTTAAACCCCACAACCACCAAGTTGCCACTGTTGGGCCCTTGAGCAAGGCCCTTAACTGCTCAGATGTACAGTATAATGAGATAATAAAAAAAAATGTCGCTCTGGATAAGAACGTCTGCCAAATGTAATGTAAATGCTCTGCAGCAAAGTCTTTGTGATCTTTTTAGCAATCTTTATCACTCTCTGCAGGCGTTTGCGGTCCATAGCAATAGTACTGCCATTAAACATGGTGATGCAGTTGGTCAAGATGCTCTCGATTGTGCTGCTGTAGAAGTTTGAGAGGAACTTAGGAGACATATCAAACTTCGTCAGCCTCCTAAGAAAGTACAGCTCCTTAACCAGCTTTGTGGTGTTAATTGTCCAAATGAGGTTGTGACTGTTGTGGATGCTTAGATATTTAAAGCTGTTCACCCTCTCCACTTTGAGCTCCCAGATGAAAAGTGATGGATGAGATACTTTCTCCTTCCTCATGTCCACTATCATCTCTTTAGTCTTGTCCATGTTAAGGAAGAGGTTGTTATCCTCACGCCATCTTACCAGACTGGCCACCTCCATCCTATAGGTTGCTTTGTTCCCACCAGTGATGCGACCTGTCACGGCGGTGTCATCTGCAAACGTCAGGACTATGTTGTCCTTATGAGAGGCGACACAGTCGTGGGTGAACAGGGTGTAGAGGATAGTGCTAAGGACACATCACTGTGGAGTGTTTGTGATGATGCTGGCTGAGGTCGAATTTCCAATCCTGCCAGTCAGAAAGTCTAAAAGCCAGTAACAGAGTGTGGGGTGCAGGCCAAGTGTAGACAGTTTGTGGGTGTGTTTGTTGGGAGTGACCCTGTTAAAAGCATCCTGATGTAAGAGTTTTTATTTTCCAGGTCAGAGAGGGAATGATGGATGGCAGCAGCAATCTCATCTGAGGTCAACCTGTTGGGCTGGTAGGCATATTGTAGGGGGTCCACAGTGTCTGGTATGCTGTTCTAAATGTGGGCCAGCACCACCCTCTCAAAACACTTCATGATGATTGGAGTGAATCTGCTGGTCTATAGTCATTCAGACACGTGTGCGGGTTCTTCTTAAGAAGGGGGTTAAAAGGTTGTGTTTTTGAAGCAGCTAGGAATGGTCAACATCAGTCAACTCGTTGGCACAAGCTCTTAGGGCCTGCACAGGGATGTTGTCTGACCCTGCTGCCTTAGGTGGGATAATCTTTCAGGGTCCCAGGCACAAGGCAGGTACACCCTGGACATGGTGCCAATCCATCAGAGGGCTCACACACACTCACACACTCACACACTCATTTACACACTACAGGCAATTTAGGAATGCCAATTAGCCTAATTGGCAGGTCTTTGGCCTTTGGGAGAAAACCAGAATTACCAGAGGAAACCTACCAAGCACGAGGAGAAAATGCAAACTCCATGCATACAAAGACAGGAATCAAACTAGGACCCTGGAGGTCCAAGGCAACAGTGCTAACCACTACACCACCGTGCTGCCTGGTTGCCTTCAATAATTAGCAAAATGTTCACAAGTAGATAGATAGATAGATAGATAGATAGATAGATAGATAGATAGATAGATGTGCAAATTGTCAGTGTATGTATGTGTGCATGAAGTGACATTGAATATTGTCATTATTGTCATGTGTTACATAGAGGTGAGTCATTGTACAGTGCAAATGTACAACAGTTAAATGGATTAATGTAATGTCATATGCTTTTGACGCTGCACTGTTACAGCCAAATGACTGGCAGCAGCAGCTGCCAAACAAAAAATGCAAAATTAAAATAAATACTCTAATTTATATTATGTGCAAGAACATCTAATTACAGAAATTGTTATTTTATATTTTGCAGATGAATATAGTTATTTCTTTTTTTTCCCCTAAATTTATACATTTAAACACCTTAATTTAAGCAACAGCACTAGAAGCAATGCTGTTATTTTATAGTTTTTTTTCTACATTAATAGAATCAAACACCTGCATGAAAGCAACAGCACTACACATTTAACAGAAAAACATGGTTATTTTTTAGATTTCTCCTGAATTATTATAAACAGCTTAAAAAATGACAGCACTAAAAGTTTAAAAGAGAAATGCTGTTATTCTACACATTGTTCCTAAATCAAACAACTTCAAATCCTCACAAGTTAAGAATAGAAATCCTGTTGTTTCTCAGATTTTCCATAAATTCCTATTAACACACGTTCAATAAAGTGTTAACACAAACTCAGCATTGTAATATTTTTATTTTGGAAGACAAAATAACCTAAAGAAAGAGCTGTGACACAGTACAGCACAAATATATGTATATGACACGAAATATAATAATATATAATATATAATAATATTCAGTTTTTATAGGATTACATTATAATCCTAAAATGAAAAACAAATTATATTATATTATATTATATTATATTATATTATATTATATTATATTATATTATATTATATTATATTATATTATATTATATTTGTTTTTGTTTTTTCACTTGTTTTCTACAATCCCTTTGTACTCTGTATAGTTCTAATAATGTATGTGAACAAATAACTTTACATTACCTTTTAGTATAGGACCCTAATTATACATTGCAAGTTAGTAAAAACTAAACATATCACTAAATGAGAATAAATCTACAGCAAAACTGACAGTACTGTGTATCCAAGAAAGAATGATCCTCTTACAAATGACTAAACAACTGGATCCCTGTTACGTTGGGTGGATTGGAAGAGAGAAGAGAAGAACACATTAAAATATCAGATTCAAAAGAAAAATGTTCAATCAATTTCTCTGTTTCCAAAGAAACGGATTAACAACTGTATTTTGAATAGATCATTTAAGTACACAAAATTTTATTTAATACTACATATGTTAAGGGAACCTCAAAATCTTTTAACTGGGGCTGTTTTTTTCACTATGGTAGAACAAAAACTTAATCAGTCCCGTATCGACAGTAACACCAGTAACCAGCATTCACAAAATGGCTTCTTCTTTGTCTTTCGGCTGTTCCCTTTCAGGGGTCGCCACAGCGAATCATCTGCCTCCATCTAACCCTATCCTCTGCATCCTCTTCTCTCACACCAACTAACTTCATGTCCTCTCTCACTGCATCCATAAATCTCCTCTTTGGTCTTCCTCTAGACCTCCTGCCTGGCAGTTCAAACCTCAGCATCCTTCTACCGATATATTCACCATCTCTCCTCTGAACATGTCCAAACCACCTCAATCTGGCCTCTCTGTCTTTATCTCCAAAACATCTAACATGGGTTGTCCCTCTGACGAACTCATTCTTGATCCTATCCATCCTTGTCACTTTGAAGGAGAACCTCAGCTCTGCTACCTCCAACTCTGCCTCCTGTCTTTTCTTCAGTGCCACTGTCTCTAAGCCGTAGAGCATTGCTGGTCTCACCACTGTCCTGTACACCTTTCCTTTCATTCTCGCTGATACTCTTGCACAACACACCTGAAACTTTTCTCCACCCATTCCAACCTGCCTGTACCCGCCTCTTTACCTCCTTTCCACACTCTCCATTGCTCTGGACCGTTGACCCTAAGTACTTAAAGTCCAGCACCTTCTTTACCTCTGCTCCCTGTATCCTCACCGATCCTCTTGGGTTCCTCTCATTCACACACATGTATTCCGTCTTACTGCGGCTAACCTTCATTCCTCTGCTTTCCAGAGCATACCTCTACCTCTCCAAATTTTCTTCCACCTGTTTCCTGCTCTCGCTGCAAAGCACAATGTCATCTGCAAACATCATAGTCCATGGAGACTCCTGTCTAACCTCATCTGTCATCCTGTCCATCACCAGAGCAAACAAAAAGGGGCTTAGAGCCGATCCTTGATGCAGACCCACCTCCACCTTGAACTCTTCTGTCACACCTACAGCACATCTCACCACTGACTTACAGCTCTCATACATGTCCTGCACCACTCTAACATACTTCTCTGCCACTCCAGACTTCCTTATACAACAAACACAGCTCCTCTCTCGGCACCCTATCGTACGCCTTCTCTAAATCTACAAAGACACAATGCAACTCTTTATTACCTTCTCTGTACTTCTCCACCAGCATCCTCAAAGCAAATACTGCATCTGATGTACTCTTTCTTGGCATTAAACCATATTGCTGCTCACAAATGCTCACCTCTGCCCTTAACCTAGCTTCCATTACTCTTTCTCACAGCTTCATTGTATGGCTCATTAGCTTTATGCCTCTGTAATTGCCAGAGCTCCGCACATATCCCTTGTTCTTAAAGATCGGCACCAATACACTTCTTCTCAATTCTTCTGGAATCCTCTCACTCTCCAAGATCTTGTTAAACAAACTAGTTAGAAACTCTACTGCCACCTCTCCTAAGCACTTCCATACCTCCACAGGTATGTCATCAGAACCAACAGCTTTTCCACTCTTCATCCTCTTCAACCCCCTTCTCACCTCACTTTTGCTAATATTTGTTACTTCCTGCTCCACAACAGTCACCTCTTCTACTCTTTGTTCTCTTTTGTTTTCATTCACAAAATGGCTATGCAATGTAATTCAACAGGATAAGCATGTACATCAATGTAAACAGCTTATTCTTAGCCCTGACAGGCTCATAAAGGTTATAAATGTCTGACAATATGGAAAGAATCCCTACATAGACAGTCCAGAGTCTGTTTAACTCTATACAGTATCTACAAGTATTCTTTCCATGTTGTCAGATGCTCATAATAATATAACAAGCCAAAGGAATTTGCTTAGACAGACAGTGCATTACTTATTAAGTGGGTTTTCAACTATCGTCTCAAAATTGGGGCAAATTTTTTTCCCTGTGCTTGGTTGGTTTTCTCTCCGAGTGCTCTAGTTTCCTCGTTGGTGTTCCCAACTTGGCTGTAGTGTGTGAGTAAGTGAGTAAGTGAGTGTGTGTGTGTGTGCAAAGCGACAAAGCGATTTAGACGATGAGTGAGTGAACACAAAAGTGGAAAGATTTTGATAGTTTCTAAAAAAAAAAATTAAGAAATGATCCAAGTTTAAAAGAGTTCCCTTTTAATCCCCATGAAAGGATTTAAAGTAGTCTTACTGTATATTGCACTTCATATTAACTAGACTTGTCCCTCTATCGGATGCCTCTTCTCATCTGTACATCCTGTTCCAGTTTTTGATCTAAAAATGTAAGTACGTTTCTTATCATTAGCAATAATCACAGTTACAAAAATTTAATGTAAATATTACACAGAAGCAGGCATACATAGCTTACACTAAAGCAGCATCTAAAACAGCAAAAACGGGCAGCATGTTCAGCACCATGGCCAGCAACAAGGCTCTTAAAAAAGGGGTGGAGTGCAATAATCAGCTTTACATTATCATCAATCATCATCCTGGAGAAAAAGCTTTGCAATAAAAAAAAAACAGAACGCCAGACTCTTCATTGTGATGTTCTGTGCAATACATAGACCAAGCCTGTACTGTTGTTCACTTCCTGCAGAGCAAGAGAAAGAGCTCACCGGAGGGGATCTCATTGCAACTTGGCAGCCCTCCTCCATGGCGTCGTCTCTGCTAGCCCAGCCTGTCAGTCCTTCTCAAACGCCTGCTGCTGCTGTCACAATCTTAATGATGTAACTATCAAGGTACAGAATGCAACGAAAAACTGGTGTGCAATTTCAGTGCTCTCTCTGGGCCCAGGAAAGCAGATAATCCCTAACAGGATGGTTCACCCATGGTCCAAGAAAAAAAAAAACATTTCTCCACCTAAGCTTGAGCCTTGCACAAATGAGACCATGGCCACTGAGCCTGAACCAAAGTCCTCCTCTGCACAAGGTTTCTGTGCCAGCAGTTCAAGCACATACAACCCAGCCCTGACACGATGAGTCCACATTGGAGGGGCACCCATACCCTCCTGACACTCAGTCACTCCCTGGGATGCAAAACTTTGTTGTCCTCTCCCAATCACCTGTGTCCATGGGGATTGTCGGAAGGTGCAGGCCATGAGTATAACAGTGGAGGATCAACAGAGAAAATGTACCATAACAGCAGGGGTGGTTCCTAACTTACATGTCCCTCTCTTGTTAGGCAGAGACTGGCCGGGACTGTGTAAAAAAAAGCCCAAAAGGAGAGGAAGAAGAAGAAGAAATAGAGATCTACAGCAGAGCACAGAATGCAACAAAAAAAAGCCACAGCTAACTACCCTGCTTGGATAACACAGACCTACGAGAAAAGTGCAGAAACTGAGGCTGAAAGTGAGTAGTGGATTACCCATTTTGTCTTTAAATTGATGGGTGTTATATGTCAGTTGTTGCAGGTAAATCAACCCCTGCGACCACCATTTATCGTCCCTAAATCGACAGACTGGTTGAACATTTTAACTAGACATTGAAGAGAATGCTACGGCGAATGGCGGATAAAAATGGTAAAAACTGGAATATGTGCACTTTGCTGTTTGGGAATCACCACAGGCATCCATCGGTTTCACACCAGTCAAACTCCTGTTTGAGACAAGATTGCTGCTCGACATAACAAAAGAGGCTTGGGAAGAACAACGCTTCCCATTTTGTGCTGTGATCAAGTATGCAGAAAATACAGAGTGTATTCCTATTGTGCTTTCTATTATGCGTCAAGCATATGGAGAAGGCAGGTGCCAAACAGCAAAGGCTCGACATCCTTCTGGCACAACCTTACAAGTTCATGCCCAGCAACTAAGTGCTTCTCTTCCTGCCCAGCATAAGCTGTAATTTCCTTGCCCAATGACAAGGCCCCTTCATCATCTCGGAGCATGTAGGACCAGTGAACTACAGACTGCAACAGCCAGGTAAGCAGAAAACTTCTGACCTTTACCACATTAATTTATTAAAGAGATTGGTTGAACGGATATTGCGTGTCTCAGCTTTGGTCACATCTTCTGAAATAAAAGAATGGGAACTCGTGCAAAGAGAAGAGGAGTTGACTCCTACCAAGATACAAGAACTGAACTAGGTAAGGTGGGGTAATAGATCAGTACCAAGATGTGTTCTCCATGAATCCAGGACTCACACACCTGGTGCACCATGACATCAAACCTTTCTCTGGTATAATAATACACCAGCACCACTACAGAGTTCCAGAGGCCTGCTGTTGTGCAGTCAAAATTGAGGAAGATAAAATGCTATACGACAGCATAATTGAGGAATCAAAAAGCCCCATGTCCAGCCCAATCATAGTAGTAACCAAGCCCAATGAATCCCTCTGTCCCTAAGTTCGATGCATACCCGTTACCAGAAGTGGATGAATTCATTAAGCACCCAGAAAAAGCCTGATTTGTGTCCACAAAAGGATACTGACAGGAGGCAAGCACTCCAGAAGCGAGGGAAAAGACCGCCTTCAGCACAGAGCATGGTCAATGCCAATATAGAGTCCTCTCTTTTGCTCTACTTGGAGCCCCAGACACTTTTCAACATCTAATAGATATGTACTCTGTAAACATTGATTTTATGCCACCAAATACATAGACAATATACTGTAGATGTACCACCTTCAACAGGGACTAGAGGAGCTAGAGGATATATATATATATATATATATATATATATATATATATATATATCCTCTAGCTCCTCTAGTTGTCAAGTGCATTTGCAAAATTTGTCAAGCAACATAATGAAACTGGCTCTCATGAAGATCATCCCAGGAGGGCGAGACCGAAACCTACCTCTGCCGCAGACGAGAAGTTCATTTAAAGTTATCAGCCTGAAAAATGACTAATTAACAGATTAGAGGCATTATGAAGTCTTTACAGAGCATAAGTAGCAGAAACATATTAATATCAACTGTTCAAAGGAGATTAATGCATTTTTGGACGCCTTCAGCATTCCTTTACAATGTAGAAAGAAATAAAAATCAGGAATCATCATGGAGTTAGACCTCAAACTTTTGAACGGTAGTGTGTGCATATATATAAACTATACAAACCATACAAAATGATTGCGAAATATGTCAAATAAGAATAGTTTTATTAACAAAATATAAGCTTAATTGGATCAACTTGGAGCCGTCAAAACAAAACACATGCATTAAAACATGCAACTGTCAAAACTATCATTTGATCTGTTCCATGGCTTTCATCTGTCTACATAAACATTAGTGATGAAATCATTTAATTTAATAGTACTGTAGTTTTGTATGTTTATACACACCAGTCTCTCTCTCTCTTTCTCACACACACACACAAACACAGACACAATTCAATTCAATTTTGTTTATATAACAATTTTAACAATAGTCAATGTCTCAAAGCAGCTTCCCAAAAATGAAAGAAAATTTTTTATAAGAAAATTTATGGAAGTGTGTATGTGTGAAAAAAATATGTCTAGATAATAATGAGTTGAATGAATGAAATGTCTCTGATGAGCAAGCCAAGGGTGACGGATGACAGTGACAAGGAAAAACTCTCTGAGCTGGTCTTTCTCTGGATGCCTCAGGAACCTCGCAGGGTTGGCCTTTGTCTACTGAAGCTGGCCCAATTTTAGATGCCTCGGGATGGGTAGAAAGATAAAGAACAGATAGAAAGAATTAGCGTAGTTGCGTAGATTAAAGAGATGCGTCTTGAGTCTACTTTTAAACTGGGAAACGGTGTCTGAGCCCCGAACATTGTCTGAAAGGCTATTCCAAAGCTTTGGAGTTAAATATAAAAATGCTCTACTCCTTTTTATAGATTTTAAAATTCTGGGAATTACCAGAAGTCCAGAGTTTTGTGATCTTAAGAAGCGTGGTGGATTATAGCGTATCAGTAGACTGGTTAGGTATGTGGGAGCTAAACCATTTAAAGCCTTGTATGTAAGTAATACTATTTTGTAATAAATTCTAAACTGAACAGGTAGCCAGTGCAGGGATGATAATATTGGGGTTATATGATCATATTTTCTGGATCTAGTGAGAACCCTGGCGGCTGCATTTTGGACTATAGCTTGTTTATTGAGGATGCAGGACAACCACCTAGTAATGCATTACAATAGTCCAGTCTTGAGATCATGAATGCGTGAACAAGCTTTTCTGCGTCAGATACGGATAAGATGCTCCTAATCTTGGCAATATTTCTAAGATGGAAAAAGGCTTTTTTTGTGATATTGGAAATATGATTTTCAAAGGACCTGTTACTGTCTAATATTCAGATGCTCAAGTTTCGAGCATCTAAATGCTCAAGTGATGAAAACAGTCTAAGACAGGGGTCTTCAATTCCAGTCCTGGAGGTCCAGTGATCAGCACAGTTTGTAATTTACCAAGACCCAAACACACCCACTGAACCTAGTAATTAATAGATTACTTGAATCAGCTGTGTTACTATTACTGTTCTTGTATTACTATTCTTTTATTACCATTTATTCGGCTGCTCTTATTGTTTTACATTTTTTCATATATTATCCATATATTTTCTATATTGTGTATTTTTGTGTACAGTTATTTTATTCTTAACTTTTATTTGTATATATTTTTTTTATTCTTCCCTAGTTAAACTTACCATTTATTTTAATTTTCATATTTATTTCCTATTCCTATTCATATTCTTTTATTCTTAGGTCACAAGCAGTTGTCTAAGCATTTCACTGCATATCGTACTGTGTATGACTGTATGTGACAAATAAAATTTGAATTCGAATTTGAATTGGTTTGAGAGGAAGAATCACCAAACTGTGTTGGACACTGACCCTCCAGGACTGGATTTGAAGACCCCTGGTATAAGGGATGAAGTGTGATCATGGAATTATACTGATTGTGTACAACTCAATAATTTCAGTATTTTATTGAGTGAATATTAGTTTAAAGGAGAAACAAAAATATATTTTACATTTAATTCCTGTAAAAAGTACAATATTTGTTGCCTGTAATAAAGGCAGTTACTTACATACATTTAGTTTTGTAATACTTTGGTAAACATTTTAGTGCAAATAAGGTCTTAAAGAAGTGCAAAGCAATTTTGTAGAAGGAAAATAAAAATACATTTTCAATTAAAATAAGTACAGAGTCACTTTCAACAAATACAATTAGCAAATATCATTTTCTGACTCTGTTCACTTGACTGTGTATCATGGAACATCATTGTTTCATATACGGATTCTGTATTTGTTGCTCTTTATGAACTGCTATTGTAAAAGTTAAGTGAAGAAGTACAAAGATGATAAAAGCAAATGTAGCCGATTTCTGTGATGGTTATAGTTGATCATTCATCCACTTTTAAAAGTTTCTGGCAGATGTAATGTGAGGTCTTGTCACAGGGGTTTACATGCCAGTTGTGATTGTTTGGCCACTTTCCTTTTAGCAGTGCGCAGGAATCCTGAGCAACTGGATTTGGCTGCCCACGGGCCCAGTAGCTGTTACTAAAAAAAAAAAAAAAAATTTTTTATTAGTTACACAAACGCATAACCTGACTGGGAACTTTAAAAGAAATATACACCTTCCTTAAATACATGCAAACATCTTAAATACTGTAACATGATTGTTGTGCCATGGTTGCTGTTTGAATAAGTCAGAATATTCTGGGGCTTTCAAACACAACCTTCCCTAAAGTTTACACAAAATTCAGTCAACAGCAGAGCAAAATGACCTTGCTTTTTCCTCCTACTATTAATATACTATTATATTTAGTTCAAGACATACGCACAGTTCTTTACTCACTCACTCATCTTCTATACTGCTTTATCCTGGGAAACCTTGACCCTATCCCAGGAGACTTACAGCATGAAGTAGGGTACACCCTGAATGGGGTGCAAATTTATCGCTAAGCACACAAACTGCAGGACATACAAACTGCATGCACAAAGACCTAAGGTGGGAGTCAAACCTGGACCATGGAGGTGCAAGGTGACAGTGCTAACCACTAAAACACCATGACATCTATAGTTCCTTATAATAGTTTAGTTTTTAAGATATTTTTTACCAGTGACAAATGTGTCTCCTACTATTTCTATATATGAGAGTGTATAATTCAATAAGAAAACATTGGTTAGTCTACTGATTCATTATGTATAAAAGCTAGTTTTCTAGTTGCCTCTAACCAAAAAAGAAATCATAAAAAATAAATAAAATTCACTCCAGCAAGTAAGAAAGCTCCAAACAAAGTCCTAGGTGACTGCTGGACTCACTAGGATCAGATAGGATCTACATTCACGCTTCAGCCATTAGAAAGAGATGAGAGCAAAAGAAGAAGCTTTGATTACAGCATGGTAAAATTATTATTCTCATGCTCAGTCTCAATGCCTTACCTTACTTATAAAGTCAACATCTGTGCATGTATATACTGTTTACTATAGCATTGTAACCATGTGTGTGTGCATAAAGCATTTTTTTGTATCCAAATGTATTGACTGTTTTTTAGTAACCATACTGCAAAAATGGCCCCATAAATAAAAGGTTAAAAGGCTTAAGTAGTGCGAGCAATTTATCTGTTTAACAACAATGCAATGTCACATTTCCGCAAAAGGAGGCAAAAGAAAACGTTATTTGATTAGTTCTTTGTTAAAGACACACAAAAAGTAAAAGATTCCAGAGAGCCAACAGATATCAGTGAATCCCTTAGTAATAGTGAAAGTCTTCCTACATAATAACCCCCGCCTCCTCTTCTCCTCTCTTGTCTCCCTCATACCAGCCCTTATTCTGTTTAAAGGTAAAGTGCAGGTTAGTTTGTATTACATTTACTATATATTTGGTATTGATAATTTTTATATGAATAATTTTGAGTTGTGGAAAAAATTATCTGAGTTACTTCCATTACTTCTTATCAGGAAAATCGCTTTGATATATAAGTGTTTTGTATTACAAGCATGTTTCCGGAAGGAATAATGCTTGCAATCCAAGGTTTAGCTGTATTTGCATTGTTTAAAACCCGGAGTCAGTGCGTAGACTCAGCCATGATACATGATACAAAGCCCTTGAAGCAAAGCAGGTTAAAGGCCTTGCTCAAGCATCTGTAGGATTACAAATTTATAAAATGTTAAATCTAGCTTCCAACGTAATATTATATAAACTGAAAAAGTTATGTACATTGGGTAATATTTTGGTATTACTGCTGGGTTGAGAAAAATTTCACCCACCCAGAATATCCAAAAAATAGCGATTCTGTGATTAAAAACTGCACTAATGACTCACCTCTTGGTTAGTACGGTATTGTTAACCCACATCCACTTATTTTCTGAATAATGCAGTCCAATCCAGTACATCAGGCCTGTATATTTCCATAGAAAATTCTACAGTAATAAAGACAGAATTTCTCACAGTTAGATATACATCTTTAACCTCCTATAGCAGTAAGATGCTTTAATATTGATGCCTGCTTTAGTTAGCCTGATTGATTGATTGATTGATTGATTGATTGATTGATTGATTGATTGATTGATTGATTGATTGATTAACCTGCAATCTTTCATTGTTGATGACAACCAGGTCAGCACCCTGTTTCTGACACTCCTCCCTGCTCTGAGTCCAGTTTAGACGTTCCCTAACAAACAAGTAGCAGGAGGTGTTCGTCTTATACCACTCCTTCCCACACCCAGAGCACTGATTTCCTGCAGAAAAACAGCAAAGTTTTAACACATTTTAGATTTACATTTTTAGTTTTAGTTAAAAATTATATAAATATACATAAATAATTCAATAATTCATTGAAACATTATTATAAAGGACTAACTGAAATGGAAGGGCATTTAGGATGTTAATGATTGTTGGCATGTGATAGTGTTTTACCTTGGCTCACAGGATAAATGGTCTTCTTTTCTTCAGCAGGGGGATCTGGGCACTTCTGGATGGACTTATTTTCATTTACTGAAGTTTGGACATCAGGAGAACAGATGGTACAAAAAAATACATGAATTATTTATACCTTTAAATCCAAGGCAACTTCTACCTATTTGCAAAAAACAGACATATTATGGAAAATCATAACAAATGTTTCAGATATTAACACTAGAAGAATCCCGGTATAGTAACAGTTTAATTATTTTGGATCTGAGATGTTGGGTGAAAATCAAATAAAGATAATTTTTTATTATTCAAATTTTTTTTTTTATTATTTGTTTGTTTATTTATTTATTTTAAATAATGTTTTCTATAATAAATATCTTAATTAAATCTTTCTCAAAAATCAATTATTGAGTAACATTCACTACTCAATACCATCTTACAATAATGAAGTTTTTTTCTTAGTATGTATGAGGAGAAAGTTTCTCCATTACAGTATATTCAGTGCTATACGACGACTTTGCAGTTGTCTGCCATCTAGAGGGTAAAAAAAACAACTTGGATAAATTAACTACTTTGTTTAATTTGCAAATAGGATAGTCATGGAGAAGGGTCACATGACATTAAGAAGAGCTGGCCATTATGGACTCTAGGACAGATATGTTTGTTGCAGTAAGTAAAAACCATATATAAGAAATAGAAAAGTTTCAATACTTAGGACTTATGTTTTTGTTTGTTTGTTTGTTTGTTTGTTTGTTTGTTTGTTGGGGGTCAAAATCAGCTTGTAGAATTTGTAATGCGAAGAGAAACACAAACCTATTTCCAGCTGAATGCCAAAATGCATACAACTATGAGCTTCAACTTCAAATCACTAATGATTAATTCTCTGCATTTACATTTATATGTCCTTTCTGCAGTCAGTGAAGAACATGATGAATGGTAGCTATACTTTTTTTTTTTAAGTCTGGTGTAAATCAACTAGTTGGGCTGGTTAAGGCTTGTATTTCTTCTTGTTAATGTTGTTCATGTACACATCTGATTCTTGAAAAATTTTAATTTGGTGCATTTCTTTTATGAAATCTTTTTATTACTTTTTTATTATCCTGATTGGAAATCATAAGCTCCCATAACTTAATGGCCTCATAACTGTGGTGCAAAATAAAAATATATATATTTATACAGCAAAATGTTGACAATGTCATCTATCATTCTTCCCTCCACATCGTGAATAGAGAAGCTAAAGTCTGTTGTTTTCTTTATTTAAATGCAGGCTTGGGTTAGATGTGTTGTTGATGTTTTCAAGAGCTCTAGTTTGGTGTTACCGAGTCAGTATTCTTTTAACCGCTATGCATGACTTACACTTCATGGCCAGAGCAAGAACCACAGCCAGTAAGAGCAAAGTCAGAACCAGGAAAAAAACAGAAATCCTCTTGTACAGTTGAAGTTTCCTGTAAACATCTAGACATAGAACAAATACACAGTTAGCACAACCCATGGCATACAGAAATGCCACTCAGTGGGGATAAATGCAAAACATTACACTAGGTTTGTATAGTTATTCTGTATCTATACTAAACTTGTTGTTTACACTATTTAATATAATATGCCCACGGTATGTGAACTTGGACTTTATTCCATGGTAACGGCATGGTATGTTGTGAAGATCATACTCACTTTAACCTTCACACAGTTTTTATAATCATCAAAACCCAATATCACATTTAGGACAGCAAACGGTTTAACATACTCTGTCTATACTATGACAATGCACAATTTTGGACCAAGTCTGAGTCTTAATTGCTTATTATTATATGCATGTTTTTGTTGTTTGTTTGTTTTTTACGTGAAATTTAAATTAGACCTCTTTGATTTAATGTAACATACCCAAACACACAATCACACACACACATACACACAAACACCCAAAGGGAGGTTATAAAATTGCTGATTAGAAAAAAAAGAAGAAAAAAAAAGCTGATTCAGGTAAATAGGCACAAATTATAGAAAGAAACACCAAAGTTAATTAATGCAGCACCATTTATATTCAGCATCCTAATATTAGAATTTGATGTAATAAATTTAGAAGCTTTTGATTGAACAGTTTTTTGTCCTTTGATATCATGTAAATATTCACTCCAGCAAAAGCTTATATTGCTCAAATGTGGAGACCGCAAGCGATTACAAAGCAACTAGTAAAGAAGGCATCTTTATATGTAGATCCACCATTAAGGAAGTTCGACATCACCATGGCCTGAAATGCATAAAAGGAAGGCCTTGCAAAATAGCAGGTCAAAAATGCATGTGATTAACAGTCATTTGGGTGTGAGTGTTCTTTCAGCAGATTAAACAAATATTGAACTGTTTAGCCATAAAGATCAGCACTACAGTGTATAAGGACCTGTGAAACATGGAGGTGGCTGCATCATGTTGTGCCAGTGTTTTACACAAAGCTGTACAATTTGGTCAAAAAATTACATTTATTGATTTTATTCTGATATATACTGCAACTGTGATATAGTACAAATGTACTAAATGAATTTGTATTTAAACATATTTATCTATGCTAACAGCAAATAATGGTAAAAAATAATGGTATTAAGAGGATGTTTGCTAATATTTATCACCAAAAAAAAAAATTTAAATTATTGACAACTCTACATAAATTCCAAAATAGGTGTATATAACCTGTAATAAACTGCAGCATTGTGCAATCAAATAATTGCACTGGTCCACTTAGCATTTTTTTTATTTTATGTGAGAATTTTAATTGGGCAGCACTAGTTGGAAAAAGACGTGGGGATCTCAAGGGCGGGCTGTTATTCATAAATACAAAAACACCTTAAATCATTAACAGATCTGGGACTATCAGCAGGAAAATGATCTAAGCATACTGCCCAGGCTGTAACAAAATGACTTAAACACAGTAGTTAAAGTTAAAGCAATGGTGTGGTCTTCACAAAGGTTTTAAATTAATTCCCACAGAACAACACAATTTATATGTAGCATCCTACATATCCTACATAGTACTGAAGCTAACCGAAGCAAAAATAATTCTGCCTCAGTTACACCAGATTAGTCAGGAGGAATAAGCACAAAGTCCAAGAGTATGTTTATATGTATTAAACCTTTTCACACAATTTAAATGTGTAGATATGCCAGAATATTAGTTTGACTGATTGGGTGTATTGTACAGTACTTGACTTATTTTACCTTCTTTGTCTTTTGCCCTGGAACTGGTCCCTGCAGACATATAAACATTTTCTGACGGTGTGTTCAGTTTGCAGTACAGATCAGTTTCTTCATCTTCTTTTCCATTTTCTTCATCTTTTTCAGCATTTATGGAAAGAAGAAATAGTTAAATATATGAGAAAATTATTTCAAATAGTTGACTTATTTTCTTTAGGTTTACTTCTTTAAAAAGTTTAATATTATTAGGTCACATGGATATAAATTTTAACAGCATGATTTATTTTTAAAAATAATATATATGAATATATTATAAAATATTATATTATTATAATATTTATAATATGTGGAGGACTTTTTCTGTCTTATTAATTTTGTCTTAATTTGGTTTTGCAACAAAAAAAATTTTTACAATCGTATTATTGTAGTAGATGGGCAGCTAGATATAGTAGATATGAAATCTCAAAACAATTATTGTAGGAAAAAAAACGCCCTAACAATAATAAATATACTTTTTGACAACACACATTCCTCCATACTTAAACACCTTTAAGTGAAATCTCTCACACATTTAGCATTTAGTTGTTGTTGTTTTTTTTGTTGTAAACTGAAATGTAGCACTCATTCTATTTGTGTTGGGTAACTGAAAACCAGACATTAAGCCTATAAGAAGTTAAAATACAATAAAAAGGCAAATTGGAAGTTTTTTTATTAAGGTGCAACACCACACATTTTACATTAGCAATAGTTTAAAAGGATAACTTAATAGGATTAAGTTAATAGCTATTAACTTAAATAGTCAATAGTCTGTACATTTTATTATTTTAAAAAATTGCATTTGAAGCATTAAATGTCGCAAAGGGAAAAAACATCTTAGTCACACTGGTGATTCATGAGGTACTCTTTATGGTATAGGTTCACTTTTTGTTAATTATATATTTTTTGCAATTTGCAATTTATATATCAGAGACAATTTGCAGGATTCTTTAAATTTGTTAAATTCAGCCTACATGCAGATAGCTTAATATGTTTATTAGACCTTATTACACAGCTTAAATGTGCATCAAAAAAAAAACTGAGCTCTTTCAAGCGGATGGCTTAAATAAATTTAATTATTACCTTTACTGCGTTTAGAAGAGGAAGAAGGCTTTGAAACATTATAAACATCTTCTGTTGGAGTGAGTAATTTGCTGTACACATCAGTTTCTTCTTCTTTTATGTCCTTTTCTTTTCCTTCTGCCTTTTTCTCGGCTTCTACAGGAAAGAAAAAAATAATGATCCGAGTGGTTTACATGTAAGAAAACTGGACATAATATCAGTAAAAAGTAATAGACTATTTGTTTCTTTTATTTTTCCTTTCTCTGTATCCTCTGCAGACATTTTGCACAACAGTAGAGTGTTTTTTATCCAGTTCTGTGTATGTGCTACTAACACACTTTTCAGTTTAGCAACAGTTGTTAACCAGCCTGAACAGTGGTTGACTTTGTTCGCAACGTCTCAATTGCAATACTGACCCATGAGGTAACTTTCAAATGTTTTCTGTTCTCTTTTTGTCATTTAATTTATTTTTTGTTATTGATTATATATATTTTTATGCAATTTGCAATTTATGTATTGGAGACAACTTGGCATTTGCAGAACTCTTTAAGTTTTCTTTGATTCAGCCTACATATAGGAAAATTCATATGTCTATCAAACCTTATTAAACTTAATTATATTACAAATATGAAAATGAAAGACACATACTGTACATACAGACAGCTCTTTAAAGAGGTTGGCTTAAATAAATAATGAAATTATTACCTCCACTGCCTGAGGAAGAAGGCTTTGAAACATTATAAACATCTTCTGTTGGAGTGTTTAGTTTGGTGTACACATTAGTTTCTTCTTCTTTTATGTCCTTTTCTTTTCCTTCTGCCTTTTTCTCGGTTTCTACAGGAAAGAAAAAAAATATGATCCGACTGGTTTACATGTTAGAAAATTGGACAGAATATAAGGCAAGAAAAGAACAATCAGGAAAATATAGACCATTTGTTTCTTCCATTTTGCCCTTCTCTGTATCTTCTGCATATATTTTTACATCTTAATAGCTGTTTTTTGTTGAAAGGTGGATAGTAATTGCATTGCAGATCACCTCTCACTACCTCTCAGTACTGCATTGCAGTATTTACTACACTGTGAGACTTTTAATTTCTTTTAAGCAGTTGTCTTAAATAAATGGGTTACCTTCATTGCTTTTAGGAGAGGATGTAGATTTTGAAAGTTTATCAACATTTTCTGGAGGATCATTGAGTTTGACTGTAGTTTCTTCTGCTTTTTCATCTCCTTTTGCTTTTGCTTCCTCTTTGTCAGCTTTTATGGGGAAAAGAATTCATGAGCATTATGCGAAAACCTATATATATTAGAGAAAGCTTCATTAATTTATTAGCTCTTACTGGACAAATTAAATGGGTTTGCTTAAGCTTTGCTTAAATAAATAAAGTCATTACCTTCACTTCCTATGGGGGTGGAAGTAGGCTTTGAAACATTATAAACATCTTCTGTTGGAGAACTCAGTGTGCTGTACACATTACCTTCTTTTTTTATTTCTTTTTCTAGGTCTTTATTCTCAGGTTCTATGGAAAGAAAAGAGGAATAAATGGTGGTTTAATTCTTCATACACATACAAGATGTAAACAGACATGTTGCCATTATCGTACAATTTGATTCCTTCTTGGGAGAAATTATCAGACTTTTCAGAGGAATATACCCATCTAAAAACCAAGAAGGGAAAATTCCAAAGGAATTAAAGAAAGAGTCAGGATTTGTCATAATAAGGGTGGAATGTACAAAAAAACAAATAGATTAAAATCTTTAACAACACAGTAACAGAATTATATTTAATTAGGTGCAGAAAATGGAATGACCAAATAGTTTAAATGTGATAAAAGTTGAATAAAAATTTAGGCAAAAACATTCAAATATATTTTTGGAGTGATTTTAAAAGTTTTTGGTCCAAGTAGCTTATTTGTGAGAAGATGATTATTTCTACAGGATAGTGCACAGAATTGTGCACTATCCTGTACAAATAATCATCTTTCCACTAATCCAAGTATTTTTTTAAACTAAAAAGAAAGAAAATTACCTTTGGTTTGTTCTACTTTGCTTTTCTCTGCATCTTTATTATCTTTATCTTCTGTCGAAGAGAGCTCTTTCATCTCCACCTCAGTCTTTTTCTGTGTGTCCATGGTCTCTCACTTTCTGTGTTGATCTTGTTTCGTTTTTCTTGACCAAAACCCCCTGTGTCTAATAAAAGGCAAAAATAAAATTCAATTAAGCAAAAGACCTACTAAAATTATCTTGTCCATGCATTCTGTGACTAAATTCATGCACATAAACAATGTTGGTCAGTACAACAACTTACAAGTACAGATGTGGTTATTTCAGTTGAAAGAGAATAATCAATGTTCTGAGAAATTCACAAGTGATTAAGACCCTGTTCACACTCATCACGTCTCGCTCGCTTCACACTTCCTTCTCACACTTTTATACTGACACACCAATAACAAAACATAACCACTTCTCTCTTTCCTTCATTGTTTCATTTAATTAAAAAAAGCCTATTGCCATTCTTTCTTCTTAGAACTTAACTCTCAGAATTGCACTGTTTTTAAATTTCCCAATAAAAACAGTCAGCTTACCAAGAAGCTTTTAATACTTAAACAGACAGAAACGTGATCAACGGTTGCACTGTGCAAAAGTCTTAAATCATCCTGCATTTATTCAGATTTTGTTTCCAAAGGGCCAGACTTTTTATGTACTCTTCTAAGGAATACTCTTTATCCACACAGTGACCTATAAATCACTCAAGCATAATAATCAAATAACTTAAGGCATGAACCAGTAAGAAACAGGTGCAGATTATTGACAGATGATCAGATAGGAATCCAACCTGGACCCTGGAGGTGCAAGGTGACAGTACTAATCATTACACCACCGTGCCGCCTGCAATTAAACTACCGCTATGGTAAAATAACATATGCATTTTTAGGCAATCCAGGAAACCAAGGCACAATAAATGATATAAGAGTCACAACCATTAGAAGTCTGAATTCCTCCATTTCTCCTGTCCATATGCAGCTTTTAGGTGATGCTGTAGTTGTACTGTAGTTTAGTTTTTAACGTTTTTAACTAAAAACGCAAAATCTATACCCCTAATAACTGCACTTTTTAAAGATTGCTGACTGTAATGTAGAAGGGCATCTGGCTTCACATGCTGTTGGCAGTACGACAGGAGCCACACCTGACAATTTAATCCCTTGGGTTTTTTTACTAAGGGAAACCAGCTTCATCCTGGATTCCCTTAGCATTACTTTGACAAATCACAACTTGACAATGATATGAAGACGGCATTTTCTGCTTGTTTAATCTTTCAATTTGTGTTAGAAAGAAAATGACTCTTTGGACATGCTGGTAAAATGCAATAAAATCTTTCAGCACCCATTCACCATATAACAACTGGGAGTGTGGTGGGGTCGGGTGGGGTTTTCACACACTAAAATACCAGAGAAGAGATGGCAGTCAGCAACATCACAGATGAGTTTTTAATCCAAACCAAAATAGTTAAACGAAGTGTTTTTTGTCATAAGAATTAAAGTGTTTTTTGAAAAAGGGGAAGCCTGGCTTCTATGGGTCTCTGGAAGAAAACACCCATGGTCTCGACTAAGGGTTGTTCTAGCTATTAAAAAGATCAGGGCTAAGTCAGTTCCCTCTTCGTTTCTTGTTTTGTAAAATGTTCAGCATTAGGCATTAGTAGGTTGGGGAGGCAAAAAAAAGTAACCCTTTCAGAAGGGTTAAATTACTGGAGATTTAAAATAACTGGAATTGGGTTAAGAACTTTCCAACACATTTTTAAACCCGTAAGAGCTGTGTTGAACCTTCATCATGAATTGTGATTACTTAAATGCTTAGAAGAGATGCATAGCAAAAAAAAGCTGACAGCAGAAATAGTGAAAGTAAAAGCATTTCCACATGCACAATGTGAAGAGAGGATTGGGCATAAAATAGCTGCATGACAGTAGGGAAATCACTTGTTAGTGAGGGTAATCAAGAAAAAACAACAAATGCTTAAATTATTAAATTGTTATGTTAGAGAGCATAACAATTGGACTTTGACGCAGTGGAAAAAGTTAATGTTATCTGATGAGTCTAGATTGACCCTATATCAGGAGCAATGGGTAATGGGTGTGCAGGGTTAAATGAGAAGAGCATGAACCCTGACGATGCACCCATCATGCATAGCCTCAGTAGGCAGTGTTATGATCTGGGGTTGCTGTTGGTCAGGTCTAGACTCAGCAGCGTGGACTTGAATGTACCACTTAAATGACAAGGTTATCACATAAATGGATTATTATTTTTTTTTTACTCTGATGGCACGGGGATATTCCAGAATACAAATTGTGAAACAATTCACACACACAGAGATGTGTGTGTGAGTGAGAGAGAGAGAGAGAGAGAGAGAGAGTGCAATCCCTTTTTATACCAAAATTGCACAGGTTATATGAGCATAACTCACCTCTGCATGTCCTTTCTTCTTTTCTGTCCCTAAACGTTCCTTTGTTCCTTTCATTCTTTTTCAATCTCTATATTATAATAAATGTACTGTCACTTCTGCTTTAGTTCGTTTACTGTCAAAATTAGCCTACGCCTATTGGAAATACTGTTTCTTTTTGGTCAAGCCAGAAGAAAATTTTTTTTTTTAACTTTTTAAAAATAAAATAGAACCCTAAATAGCCAGTCACTTTACCTTGATTCTGCGCTTTCCTGCACTGTACATAGATCTTCTCCTGCACTGTCTCATTAAACCTAACGCTTATTTTGGCAGTGTTAAATGTTTTGTGTTATGCGTTAGTTTAGCCTATTATTATTTTTTTTTTTTTTGGTCTTTTTTTTTAAGAAAAAACTCGCCCAGTGCAATGCTAACTAACGTGCACTAGAACTTTTTCTCAGTCCCTGCCCGTCCAAAAGCTGCCTCCTCGACATCGGATGTCACAGATACAGAGTGAAAGTTGTGAAAGTTCTCGGGTACAGTCATCATTGTCAGATAATGCTAGTAAAGCAGACTTGGGTTGTTATATATCTGTGGTCCGTGCATGGTGCGCTCACATTTCTGTCGTACCGCACCAGAGTTCGTTTGGAAGTGGTCTCAGGTCTCTTGCTTGGTGCACATAGAGGCTGGGATGGCGGCGTTTCCACTTGTTTAAGTGAAACAGTGTAAGGAAAATAGCATAGCTTCGTAACGTGCGTTAATTAGCAAGGTGTTTTCGAGAGAGAAAATAAATAAATAATAAAATATCTAAGGTCATTAATACATTAAACACTGCCAAATTTAATGAGCATCCAAGGACATTTACCGTGAACAGCGAATGAGTGCGCAGAAGTGCAGGTGATGGCCAGTGGGGCTGCGTTCAATGACTTGCGAATTGTTCACGAATGTACAACAGTACACTACAACAGTGTGTACAAGACGAATGTACAACAGTGGATTAAGACAGACAGACAGACAGATAGATAGATAGATAGATAGATAGATAGATAGATAGATAGATAGATAGATAGATAGATAGATAGATAGATAGAGTACTTTATTAATCCCAAAAGGGAAATTGTATCATATTCTATTGAGCGCTGTCGTTATTGAATGCAGCCCTGCTGTACTATCGCGCGCTCGTACCAGGCAAGCAGACGCAGGAGCAGAGACAGTTTTATTACATGAGTGATATTTCAGTTGTGTGTTCTGTTGTGCCTTTTGGTCCGATGTTGAAAATACCAGCGTTAACTAGAACTTTATACTAGTGAACCAAATTCTATCTCTTGATTTGGTCTAAACCAAGAGAACTGAACTGAAGTGTGGACACACCCTAACAGCACAGCTGCACTAGAGTTCGTTTTAATCAAACCAAACATTTCAAATGTGAACATACATTAGGTGCTGCTTTAAAACACCTCCACCTCAAGGCAAAATATTCAGGGCTAAACTTTAGATATTCCAGGACAAAGCCCTGAATGATTGGACCTAAGGACACCACTGATCTTTCTGGAATCTTGGAACGAGCATCCTGGATGCTCAGTTAAAATATATATAAAGATATATAAAGATATAGTTCAGTCCTATATCTTTAGCTGTGACAATTTATCTCAAACCACCAACCCTTCATCATCTGTCTTCTCATAGTGCTTTTATTTTCTTTGGCCAACCTGATGTTTGATGTCTAGTTGTTAATACACCAGCATTTCCTTCAAATTGTTGAATTAACTGTTTAATGCTTGTGCATTGTCTCTGATAAAATCTGTTTTCTGTTAGTGTTTTTTTTTTCTTGCCTTTAAAATAACTTAACATCCGATTCACTTTACAGAGGCGTCATTGTCATTCGTGCAGTTATGTTATCAGCCAATCATGTGCCAGAAGTAAAAATAAAGGTAAAAAAGAGTAACCTCTAAAGATGTTAAGGAAGTTTCACAGACAAAGATTAAAAGTGTGATGTCTGCAATTTTGATCGTAGCATAAATGTTGGTACCAGATAGGTTAGTTGGAGTATTTCAGAAACTGCTGATCCTGTGGAATTTTTACCTAAAACGGTGTCTAGAAATTACTCAGGATGGGGTAAAAATTAAAAGTAATGTAAATGAAATGGTCTGCAGGCTGTCACATCAGTTTAGAAAGCTTTGTAGCACTGAATGTAGTTCACAGTTTACTTTGCATTCTGCAAAGTTGGTAGCCAGTTTGATTTTGAAACACTGGCAGCCATGGTGTTTTTAACCAAACTGGGCACAGTTTCATTTGCATTTTGGCCAGAAGACCGCTGGTAACTCGGACCAGAGAGAGGGAAGTGAAAGCAACAACCAAGGCCCAAGACCAGCAGAAACAAAAAGCATCCAGGATGCAGAAGTGCTTTGTTGGCAGATTATTTGCCACAGCCTTCTCAATTTAGAGATCATTTTCGAGCATGTAGATCATCAAGTGATAAAACATGTATGAGAGCTAAAAATTTCATCATGGAAATATACTGATTCTGTACAACTTAATCATTGCAATATTTTATTGAGTAAATACTGGTTTATTGTGAGAAACCATGACAGAACCTGTGTGGGCAGAAAGGAGGTTGACAATCTACTCAATCTACTTTTTGTATAAATAATGGTCTAATAGAAATTAGTGCAAAGAGATTTTAGTGCAATACAAGGAATTACAGTTTACAAGTAATATAAGCAAGAAAAATTATTTTCAGCAAATACACTTAGCAAGTCTTATTTTCTCAGTCTGTCTACATAATTGTGCGTCACAGAACAGGATTGTTTCATATAATGTTACTATTTATGAACTGCATTTGTAAAGGTTAAGGAAAGGAGTACAGTGATGATATTAGAGGCAAATGAACAGATGTATGTGATGGTTATAGTTGATCATTCTCCATTCTTAACCTCTCTGGCAGATGTAATGTGAGGACACAGCACAGGGGTTTGTATACCAGTTGTTCGCATATGGCTTCTGTCCTCTTAGGAGCACGCAGGAGTCTTGAGTGTCTGGGTTTGGTTGGCCATAAGCCCAGTAGCTGTTAAAATAATAATTAAGTGATTATACATATGCATGTGCTTTTCAGTTTCAGTCTAGTGTAGCTGTATAGTGTACAACCTGTTAGTTTCAAAATTATGCACTAATGCAGTCATTTGGGTATATTATAGGGAGCACTAAACAGTGGTGTGTAAATTTGTGGTGTGTGGTTTCTTTAAGCTAAGTTAGGATTATATGCTAAGAAGGAAACCACTCTTGGCCAATTATTTAGTGGTTTTGACTGTTTTCTAGAATTCAGTCACAGTAACATTTCATGGAATTTCCAAGACCACTGCACATATTCATATGCATGCTCTCCTAGGTATTGAATTGCTATTCTTAAAAGTTAATTTGGCATCTGGTCTTATGCACTGTACCAACAATGTTTAAAAAAGTAGTAGCTATTAAAAAATGAAAAGTTACACTTGAAGTCTTGTACTAGATGTAGAGACTAAAACCATCTAGGAGTTTAAATGCCACAGCAAACACAAAGTGATTCAGAATAGCAACTACACCAACAGAGGCATGCATGAACAGGTCAAAGCTAAATCTAAGGGAAATGTGCATTCTTATAAACAAACATTACATCAACACAATCCTTGAGCATTGTACCACACTTGTGGTAATTATTTGGTCTTAGAAGAAATGAGTTAAGACTCAATCTTAACTCATTTCTTCTAAGCTTGTAAAGCTCAGTAAACAGTTCGATCTAAATAATTGAAAAGAGCAAATACACTACAGTAATGATTTTTGAGCATCTATTGCTAAAACAGCAGACATTTACAGCATCCTGTGAGAACTAAGGACTCATGACTCACCTCTTGGTTAGTGCCGTATTGTTAACCCACATCCACTGTTGCTTTTCTGAATAACGAAGCCCAATCCAGTACAGCAGGCCCCTCTTCTCAGTTAGAAGTTTCTACAGTAATTAATGCATAATTTATCAGAGTAAGATATAATTTGTTATGACAGCAGAGTGCTTTATTGGTTTAAAAGTGTTAAATTGATGTTTCAGTTTGCCAGATTGATGACCTGCACTTGTTCATTGCCAATCACAACCAGGTCGCCACCGTGTTTCTGACATGCCTTCCTGCTCTCCTGCCAGCTTAGACGCTCCTTAGCTAGGAAGTAGCAGGAGTTCTCAAGTTTAACCCAGCCCTTCCCGCATTCAGTGCAATGATACTCTGCAGACAAACAAGTTTTAACACACCATTCAGAAATGATATGAATAGACTTTAAAATAAATTCACACAAACAATAAAACAGGATGACAAACCTTTAGTATAAATAAATCAATATAAGTAAAATGCATTTAGAATCATCATAAATCAGTCAGTTATTAGACAGATTTAATGTTATAGGGTTTTACCATGGTTCTCAACAGACTCTGTTAAGGGGTACAAGGCCTGACATAGCTGGCGGCTACAGTTAAATTCTTCAATCTCTTCAACTTCAGGCACCTCTGGACAGTCTTGGATGGATTGAATGTCGTATACTAAGGTTCGGGAATGAGGGGAACAGAAAATATATAAGCAATCAGAAAAAAGTACCATTTATAGCAACTTGTCTTACATGTCTATAGTTATGTTTGTTTGTTTTTTGTTTGTTTGTTCATTCGTCCATTTGTTTGTTAGTTTGTTTTTCATCTGCAAATTTCATTCCTTATTCCTTATATATTCACAGTGAAATTATTTTATGTAGAGATCATCATATTAAAGTTTTTTTAGCTTAAGATCTTGAATTAAACGCATTGAGTAACAAGAATTTCCTATGTAATACAAGCTTATTGTTCTCATTATGAAAAGAAGTGTTGTCCACCATCATCAATGTTGTGTTGCGCGCCATCTAGTGGCAAAAAGCACCAAGATGGCACTGAAAACAGGACATATATAAATAAAATATTTGGTCGGTAAATGTTTTTTATTTTACATGATATTATTTTTGGAGTGATAGACATAGTTCCAACATTTGAAGGTGATGTTTTGTCGCTTCCTTTTTTCCTTTTTAAAGTTTATTTGTTAATCTTGTTGGTTTGGGTGCATATCTTCCATTTCCTTTAATAAAATTGTGTATCTCACTTTTTTCTTTTTTTTTTTTTTTTTGCATTATCCAAATTGCTGCTCACTGGTTTTCATAACTTTATACATCTAAACATACTGGTATTACAACTGTAGTGCAAAATAAAAAAAATTATACAACACAATGTTGATGCTGTCAAATCTTGGTGGTTTTGATGCATATCTTTTCTATTAATAATCCATTTCATTTACAAAAATTGCATATTACAGTTGTATATTATTATTAGTAGTAGTAGCCAAATTGCTGGTCAATTGCTTTCATAACTCTCTATAAATATTGGCCTCATGACTGTAGTGCAAAATAAAAAGTATTTATACAACAGAATGTTGATGCTGTCAAATCTTGGTGGTTTTGGTGCACCCCAGGAGACCTAGGACATGAAGTGAAGTACACCCTGGACAGGGTGCCAATCCATCGCAGGGCACACACATACACACACACACTCACACGCTTATTCACACACTACAGGCTTTGAAGGAAACCAAAGGAAACCCGCCAAGCACAGGCGAACATGCAAACTCCATGTTCTCCACTTCATAACTCTCTGTACATACTGGCCTCATAACTGTAGTGCCAAAGAAAAACTATACAACTTATACAACAAAATTCTGATGCTATGAAATCTTGGTAATAGTCTGGGTGCATTTCTTCAATTTTTTTAATATAAGTGTGTATTGCAGTTGTATTATTATTATTATTATTGTCCAAATTGCTGGTCATACGCTTTCATAACTCTCTATACATACTGAGTTCAAAACTGCAGTGCAAAATTAGATCTATTTATACATCAAAATGTTGAAGCTGTCTGCATAGCCAGGCAGGCATTCACCCTCCTTCCTCCTGCCACAGTAAAAAGAGGTTATAGAAAGCCATATCTGTCATGTTTTCTTTATTTAGGGTAGATGTGTTGTTGGTGTTTACAGCAGCACTAGTTTATTTATGAGTCAGAAATCTGTTAACCGCTGCGCTTAACTTACACTTCATAGCCAGAGCAAGAACCACTGCCAGTAAGAGCAAAGTGAGAACCATGAAAAGAGCGGAAATCCTCTTGTACACACGAACTTTCCCGTAAGCATCTAAACACAGAAGAAACACACACACAGTCAGCTCACACCAAAAGCGCGTAGAAACAACAACTCCAGACATTTATGTGTTTGTGGTTAGTTTTCATCCTTCACCTGAGATCGGTTCCTCCTTCGCTTGCCCAGACGCTTTCACATCCGCGTAAGGCCCGAAATTACAAAATTTAATGTACATTTTGAGATTTAACGCGCAGACTTCTCTCCGAGGTTGTGCAGGTTTGTGAAGCCTGCGTCTCCCCCGTTAATATTTTATGCACGCGCAACGCGGCCGTGCCCCAATAGCAGCCTCCGTGCCTGTCTCCATGGTAACCTCACAGCCTGTGCTGGGCACCGTTCCTGGGATGTCTACGAACACCGAGATCGAGTTACACTGTTTTGTTTTTTTGGGATGGCGCACTTTTTATTTGTAGAACGATAACGCGCATTTCTGTAACAGTATTACAAACCTGAGTTGCTCTGCCTTAAAACTGTGAATTGATCCTATTTACACTATACACTCTCACATACACTCTTACACACAGTGATCTTTTAACATGACTCAGGTTTTTCTGTTGTGCTGTATATTCTGGGTCTGGGTCTGGGAGCTGATCTGCTCACCCATGTTTCCGTTCAGTTCCCAACAAACAATTTATGTTATATGAGCATTTGTTTTAGGTTCTCTATACATTCTAAAATTAGATTTCTTTTTTACTTCCTCTTTGGGGTTTTTCAGGAAATATTTGTATACAGAAGTACACAGAGAGGTCAAATTGGCATGATGAGACTACATAATCACTCTCTCATCGTCCTGTATACAGGGTTGCGGGCGGGCTGGAGCCTATCCCAGGAGACTTAGGGCACAAGGCGGGGTACACCCTGGACAGGATGCCAATCTATCGCAAGGCAGACACATACACACATACACTGACTTGGTCATTCACACACTACGGGCAGTTTGGGAATGCCATGTAGCCTAATCTGTGTGTCTTTGGACTGTGAGAGGAAACCAGGAGAGTACACAGACTCAAGACGGGGATCGAACCCAGACCCTAGAGGTGCAGTGCTAACCACTTAGCCAAAATAACCACGCTTTACTACAGTTATGAGCAGGTGAAGATAGCACCAGCAAAATACCAGGTGACAGTTTTTCACACCACTGTAACATTACATCCCTGTTATCAACTGACAGGAGTGGAATTTGATGTGGTTGTATCCCATCAGCTTCAAGGTTCAGTGTTATGTCGTTCTGAGGTGCTTTTTTCTTACCATGGTTGTAAAGAGTGGTCATTTATGACTATAGCTCGAACCAGCCTAACCAGTCTCCTTTGACGTCACTGGTTAATGGACATTTCGTCCATACAGATGCTGCTTACTGGATTTCTGAAACATTTAAACCAGACCATCGGGCACCAACAACCAGGCCATAGTCAGAACCACTGCGATTACATTTTTTATTGTGAATAATATGCCCCTGTATCTTTGATTATACAGCACTTCCAGACTTATCAGTAGTCTAGCCTAAACTTTCACAGTTACAGGATCTCAGAACGACCTTGTCGTTTAGTGATATTGATATACCAACCAAGAAGACAAAGAAGATAGTGACCTCCTTCAGAAGGAAGATACAGTAATTATATATATTACTTGGCTCCAAGATTGACCAAAATGGGGACATGACACCTGAAATTAAGAGACGGTAACCCTTAGACGGAATGCAATTGTGAGCATGAGTGCCATCTGGAAAAGTCAAGATATCAGCACAGCAACTAAAGCTAGCAACTAAGGCTAGTCAGCTTCATCATCATAACTTATAGCTGTGAGACTTGGACGATCAAGAAGACAGACAGAAGAAAGATTGATGCCTTCAGGTTTGTGGTGCTGAAGGAGATGTTGAGCATCCTGTGGACAGCAAGAATCACCAGTAAAGAAGTCCTAGAGCATATCCTGCCAGCGACCCGCTTGGAAGGAAAGATCACCTAGCAGAAATTATCTTATTTCGGTCATGGTATTGCGCAGCCAAAAGGCAGTCATGCTGGGAATGGTCAGTCAAAGTAGGAGAAAAGGTCAACAAAGCTCAGTACTGTCAAATTTTATACCAGCATGAGCATAGGTGAACTCAAAGGAGCGGTGATTAATGGAACTGTGTGGAGGGAATGATCCACAAAATGACTAAAAGTTTACCTTGATTGAATGGATAATTTATTGATTTATATACCAAACAGCCCATTTTCTACACATGCAGTGCTGTTGAATTTTCCATGAATTTTCTATAACAGCAGTAGTTGGTTAGAAGTGAAGACATTGGATTTCTGCTCAGTAGTTCATGGGTTCAAATCTTAGCACTGCTATGTTGCGACTGCTGAGCCCTTGAGCTCAGTTGTGTAAAATAAGATAAATATAAGCTGCTCTGGATAAGGGTGTATCAGCAGTTGTGATAATAATTCTGGCCTGCAAGGTTTATATCAACATGCATGTTCTAATATGTTAAATTTTCTGTAGTAAAATAGTAGCTAATTCATAACATTACAGTGAATATGCCATATAATAAGGTTAGTAACAAAAAGATCCCAAACATCTAATGTTATGAAGAACTTTGGCGTACATCCTGAACAGGGTGCAAGTCTATTGCAGGGCACACACAATGGGCGATATGGGAACATCAATTAGTCTAATCTGCATGTCTTTGGATCCCACCAAGCACGGGAGAACATGCAATCTCCACGCACACAGACCTGAGGTGGAACTCGAACAGTCGACTCTGGAGGTGCAAGGCCACAGTGCCACCTCAGAATTTTTATTCAATAATTCAAAACATTTTAACTAGAATATTTTACTTAAACATGACACTCATGTTTTTAGAGAAATATTACTTGTCATATTGTCATACCATAAAGTCACTTTCCCTCAGTCTCTAGTCTCAGTTCCTGTTTTTTTTTTTTACTTTACTTTTTTAAAGACAGCTGGATGTTCACGAGGAACTATCACTTTTTTACGTTTCCCATTCAACATACATACAGTATAACCATCTTCAAGCATGCATTAGACATTATCACACAACTTAATGTAGACTTCTGACACATTCTTAAATCATCCAACCCTTTTGTTAATTAAGCATAGACAAAGCTACAATGTTGTGTACCTTCTCTGTGTTTTGGAGGGGAATCCAGCACTGCAGCCAACCTATTAATTTCTTCTGGAATCTTCAGTTTGCAGGACACATTGGTTGCTGCTTCATCTTCTTTTTCTTCTACTTCTTCTTCTTTCTTAGTTTCTAGAAGAAGAAACAATAAAATATTAAGTGGGTAAAATATGAGAGAAATGGACAATAAAGTCACATCATGGAAAATAAAAAGCAGAAAAACTTAAAAACATGAGCAATTTAAAATATTTTATCATTTACCAAATGAACATCTGAAAAGTACAACCTTTTTTTTTTTTTTACCTTTTATTCCTTCCCTATTTTTTTTCTCTTGATCCTTATCATTCTGTACTTCTGCTGGAATGAGTTCATTCATCTCTACTTCAATCGTTTTCTCAGCATCCATGATCTCTCACTTTCTGTGATTTCTTATGTTTCGTTTTCTTTAACCAAATCCCCAGTGCCTGATGCCAGGCAGAAAAAAAACAACATACAAAAGGGACTTATGTAACTACTATAACAGTGTCAGGTTAGTCAGTATGCTAGACACTATAAGTAGAAGAATAAAAAAAGACAATCACTGTTTAGAGAAATTAATAAATACATAAGCTCTCATACCTACCCAACCTCAATCATGATTGATTCACGCTTCCTCATCTCACTTTTATTCTAACCCACCATCCAGACACTTCTCTCTTTCTTTTTTGCTGCAAATAATTTTTCTGACAAAAGTGAATGTATTGTTTAGTTGATTCATAGGCAGAAACATGGTCCTGTATTTAGACTCTCTCTGTCCTAAGCACATCGCCATCCCACAGCAAGCCTCTGAAAAAGGCTTTAACAACCGTGGAATACTTTGAAGCTGGTACCGTGAACAGCACTTACATACCTATAACACAGGTTTAATAGCAAGTAGCTTATGAGTCAGATATAAAGGAAGGAGCCAGCGGGAAACATTAGTTGGCCCATTACAGATGAAAGAGTTTTTAACAACCTGCTTTTTTAAGCAACCACATTCTCTCCAACTACTTCTCTGCTTTCTCCAACCCTTAAACACAAATCAATGTATAAGCTTTAGTGCCCAACCTACAGTAGCATCTGGTTGAGGCTGCCTTATAGAATGCAACTAAAGATATCTACTTATCAACCTAGTGCAAGTAGTGTCTTTATTAAAGCTTCTTTATTTGTTTGAAGTTCTTATTGTTTGATAAGATACATACTCCTAGTAGAATGGGCAAGAAAGCGAGGAGCATTACTGTTTGTTTCATGACTGAGATTTGAAATCTAGATGACATCCATTATCAAAGTTTTAATGTGACAATCTCGGGTCATTTTGTCTGGCAACCTAAACAAAGAACAATCTGTTCAAGTAAAACTTTTTTTGGTCAGTATTATCAATATGAATACCAAATCCTGTCTCTTATAGTCAAGATAACTTTCCAGTGAACTAAAAATGCAAGTTTAGAACTATGAGTATTTTAAAAGTAAGTACAGTTTGTCATAGGTTCAGTTCCCGAGGGAAATGCCCCATTTTTGGTAAATGGAATAGATATTACATAAATCTAATAAAAACAAAACTGATTTGTAAAATGTGACTTATGTTTTCAGTTATTTAATCAGATGTTCTTTAAGAATTTGATGACATGTAAGATTTAATCAGATGTTCTTTAAGAATTTAATGACATGATAATAAATATCCATTAATATCCATTAATTATTAAAGCATTCGTATGAACCATTAAATATTGTGTATTGTATTGTTTTGTATTTCTTTCCTAACCCACATATTTTACTGCATTTTAAGAACACTCTTGTAGTAGTACATGACTTTTTTTATAACTATAAATATCAAAATATCAGTTAACAGCAGTTGTGACCACAGCGCTTCATATCACTGGTTTTCAATAAAGCGCTTGTTCTAATATATGACCTCTAATATTCCAAATGAAAAATTAATGGATTAAAATATGTATTTCGACTTATTAAAATATGTAATAAGACATTTTTCATGAAGTAGCCCTCATTTATAAACCAATAACCTCCACAAATGCTAACTACAATGGATTAAAACGTGATGTAAAAGTATGTAATTCCAAGAACCTGCCTTCAAATGTAATTAACTTTAAATTTATCTTGTAATTAAATAAAAAAGAATTACATTTTTAATCTTAAAAATTATTTCTTAGGACACACAGTATTTTATAGGGTTTTTTTTGTAGTTTTTAAATGATGATTTCACTTATTAAGGGAAAAAAAGCTATCCAAACCTATTTGACCCTATGTGAAAAAGTAATTGCCTCTAAACCTAATAACTGGTTGTGCCACCCTTGGTGGCAACAACTGAAATCAAGTGTTTGCAATAACTGGCAATAAGTCTTTCACATCTCTGTGAAGGAATTTGGGCCCATTATTCTTTGAAAAACTATTTTAATTCAGCAACATTGAAGGGGTTTACCTGTTTAAAGTCATGCCACAGCATCTAAATCTGATTTACGTCCAGACTTTGACTAGGCACTGCAGTCTATGTTTTTTTTTTTACTTCAAAACCTTCATTTTGTAAATTTTCTTTGAGCCATTCAGAGGTGGACAGAGGTGTTTCAGATTATTGTCCTGCGCATAATTGCGCTTGAGCTTCAGGTCACAAACTGATAACTGGACATTCTCCTTCAGGATTTTTTTGATAGACTGCAGAATTCATGGTTCAATTATGGCAAGATGTCCAGATCCTGGAGATGCAAAGCAGCTCTTGACCATCACACTACCACCATGATTTTCGACTGTTGGTATGATGTTCTTTTTATAAAAAGCTGAAAGTTTTATGGCAGATATAACGAGACCTACACCCTCCAGAAAGTTCAACTTTTGTTTCATCAGGACTCAACAGATTATTTGTTCAAAAGTATTTGGGGATATTTAAGATGTTTTTTGGCAAGAGTGAGATAAGCCTTTGTGTTCTTTTGGTGAGCAGGGGCTTTCACTTTAGAACTCTTCCATGAATGGATTTTTGCAGTCTTTTTCTTATAATTAAAGAACACTAACCATAGCTGAGGCAAGTGAGGCCTGCAGTTCTTTAGATGTTGTTCTGCGTTCTTTTATGAGCTCCTGAATGAGTTGTTATTATGCTCTCGGAGTAATTTTGTAGGCCGGCCACTTTAGGGAGGGGTACTACTATTTCAGGTTTTCTCCATTTGTGGATAATGGCTCTCACTGAGGTTTTGCTGGAGTCCCAAAGCCTTAGAAATTTCTTGGTAACCCTTTTCAGAGTAAAACATGTCAATTACTTTGTTTTTCATTTGTTCTTAAGTTGCTATAGATCACTACATGATAAAATCACAGGTCATTCATGATTTAGCAAAGGGCGATTCATTTTTTTAAACATATGGCCAGGCAGGTTTGGACATTTTTTTCCATTAATAAATGAAATCATCACTCAAGTAAATCATTTAAAAACTGAATTTTGTATTTAGTCTGGTTATCTTTGTGTGATATTAGAATTTATTTGATGATCTCAAAAATTTAAGCATAAGTTTAAATAAATGAATAAGTCAGTCAATAAATAAATAAATAAAATACTTTTTCAGAGCAAACCAGTGGGTTGTGGACCAAACATGGGTATGTTTACAAGGTTTAGGAAGTTCCAGATTCCAGATGTGTTTTATGTCTATCATACACTCAATAAAAAAGCAACACTGCATGTCTTTTTGGCAACAAGATTTTTATCATATACCTTTACAAAAAAATAGTTATAATTTCATTAAATACAGATGAGTCACTCCTGGAACAGAGTCATGGAAATTTTATACTGCACCACTGTCCCATTTACTTTTTTTTTTTTTTTTCATTTTATCATTTACATCTCTACTCTTCCTCCATCACTTATATTGATACTACAATGCCTTATTTTCATAGTTAAATGTAATTAAGCCCATAGTAGTTAAACACAAACCAGTTGCATCCTTCAGACCACACTGATGTTCAACGCTGTAAGCTCAGCTTTATACAAAATAGATTAATAGTGGTAAAACAATAAAATCTTCGCCACACCACTGTTGAAATTCCATGACTTCTTCCATCACACCAAAAAGTCCCTTCTTTGCTCTTTTTTTTTCATTTCAACTTGTTTGTTAAAATCCTTTTTAAGCTCCGTACACACTCTCATTGCTGTAGGTCATATACAGGAACAGGTCGTCCTCGTGGTGTTCCTGAAATACAAATACAAAATCGTTATCCTACTAAAAAACACACACTGACCACAGTAAAATCACTTTAAAATTCACTAAAAAGAGCTGCTTTAATACAGTGTCATGGAAAGCATTTAGATACTAAAATATCTGAAACCTTTCCATTTCATTAAGTTTTTCTATAATGGGGAAATTCAAAGGGCCATACTCATAAAAAATCTTAAGGATAAAAGTGGCTCCTAATTGAATATTCTGGGAGAATAAGCAATTGAAAAGATTTGCTTATTGACAAAGCATTTCAATTCTAAAAGCAGGGCTTAGCCGTGCAAAATACACTAGTAAATGACTGCTGCCTTAAACTATTAGTGCGATCCTGCAATTTAGTAATTATACAAAGAGACTCCAGGCTGCGTTTAAGCAATAAAGATGAACTGCAAATATCAGCCACATCTCCATCAAACACTGAATGCCCGCTACACATATTAATAACAATTTATGATTCTTACTAATAATGTTTATTTATACATTAACCATTTCTATCTACACTTAAATTATCAATATTTCTTTCATCCGACTGAAATCATTTTGATTTCAATTTAACTGTTTACATGGTCACTGATCTGACGCTGATCTGATCTGAAGTTCTGCTCAAAGCATTTAAACACAATATAACGTTTTTGACATGCACAAATGGTTCTGCCCATGCAGAATTTAATTTACTGGAAATATATCAAAAGAAGGAAAAATAAGAGGTTTTTTAATGAAATAATGTGTGCACAGACTCAAATATAAAAGAGTGTGTTGATTAAATAACTAGGCAACATATTGATATATTAATGTTTAGTACAAGACATTACACTGCCTGGATATCCGAGGACATTTATGACCAATTATATGACATTGCAAACTGTTCATATAAAACATGGGATGGGGAGAAGTGTGAGCTCATTTTAAAAACTGATAAATTCCTATGATTTTCACACACAACAGTCTCTAGTAAAAAGGGGTCAGAGTATATTAGTATGAGTTGCCGGGGAAACATACAGTAACTCATATAATAACTCTTTTACAACTGTGGGGATTGGATTGTTGAGACTATCATATCTTAACAACTCAAACTTCCATCTTTTCCAACAAATCCTTCCCTCATTACAATCAGTTCAGTCTTTTCTTTGACTGGTCAGATGTTTTACTACGAATACCAAGTCAATTGGCAATAGAGACCCAGTTGATAAAAATGTATGTAAAAATGTGAAATGCCGAGCCAATTAGCGATAGAGTCCCAGTGGATTAAAATGTAAAGTAAAGATTGGTGCACTGTAAACCCTAATGTTGTCTTTACTTATACAATCAAGTAATGTTGACTAAACATTACTTAAAATTTTGCATTTTGGACCCATCACTTAAAAATATAAGTTCATTTAACTTATTTACCATAAAAATGCATAAACTTAAGATTTCAAGTGTTGTGAGCTCAAAATCATGATTAATCCTTTGGGGGAAAAAACATTTTCAAAAGGTCAATTTTCACAAATGTGAATGTGGCGTGGGCGGGGCGGCGGCTGACGACCAGCATGCTTTGCGGGGATGTCGGTGTGTTCACCATGTTGGGGAAGGGTGTTTGGGTTAGTGGCTTCGGCCCTGTTTGTGTGTGTGGGTAAGGGGTGACGGGTGAAATGTGCTCTGGTTCATGCTGAGGCTGAATTGGATGGTGGTTCCTGTGTGAATGTGCTGCTAATGTCGTACATGCTGTGTGCCAAATAAAGTACTCTCCAACATTCTTTCCGGCGGAAAATTGTGGCATTTTGTCAATAAAAAAAATCTAAGCTTAAAAATGCTGTTCATTGTTTTATTTCAGTTCGGTGTGCACAAAGCTTGCAGTCAAATATAAGAACATTGTTTAACAGGTTTAAGTTACATTTTCATGTTGAGTAAACTTAAATAGATAAGTACACTTAAAAAAAATTTATACCAAGTGAACGCAATTTTTTAAGTACATTAAATAAGTGCTAAGTTTGTTGAACTGAATGATTTAAGTACAGTCTACAAAACCGCCAAGTTAAATAAACTTAAATATGCAAGTTTTGGAAGATTCCATTACTCAATTAAATTGAGGCAACGAGTTTACTCAATCAATTTAGTCCAATTAACTTATTAGGGTTTTCAGTGTGGGAGAGACTTGTTCTCAGTGAGTTTCCTGATTAAGAATGGAAGCAAAATAACAGGTCGTATCATCTAATTGTAAAACCATGTGGGGCAAACCTGCACAGGAAGAATATATTTATTTAGATAAGAGAAAAACAACCAGATCAAATATTTGAATGGGTAATATTTAACTACTAAACAGATTATCAAAGATTTACCCCACCCATCTCATTCCCATTGAAAATTTGATTCCAACTGGGCTGAAGGAGTTACATGATGCATTGTTATTCTAGTTGGGCTTTTATTTAGAATATGTGTGAAATATTAAGAGCCCATTTTAACTCACCTAATACTGGCTGTAAATGTGAAATGCACTAAATGCTTTTTTTCTAAATTGTGTGAGTGAATGTGTGTGTGTGTGTGTGTGTGTGTGTGTATGTGTGTGTAAAAAATACCTCATACACAACAGAAAGCGGGTAACTGGAAGGGGGAAGACAATTTTTAACAAAAAAGAAGAGAGCTTCTTCTGGCCTTATGCATACTCGCTGTCTGATCAGGAAGCACAGCTGGCCAACTGGGAGAAAGAACACAATAAATCTGTTATGCGCTTCATGACTAAAAAGAGTGTTCAGAAGGATAAAAGTCATAAGCTTGTGTCTGTTCTCTGTGATCTGTTCTGAATTATTCAGAAATTCAAATAAAGAATTCACAGTGGTTGAAATTATGTGCGCACAGACCAAAATATAAAAGGGTGCATTGGTTTAATAACTAGGCAACATATTGATATATTGATGTTTAGTACATGACATTACACTGCCAGGATATCCAAGGATATTTATTACTAATTATATGACATTGCAAATTATTATTCATTATATGTAGGAGTTTCAGCCAATCATGTAACAACAGCGCAATGCAAATACTTGTTAATGTTTATATAAAACATGGGATGGGAGAGAAGTGTGAGCTCATTTCAAAAACTGATGAATTCCTAGGATTTTCACACACAACAGTCTCTAGTAAAAAGGGGTCAGAGTATATTAGTTTGAGCTGCCGGGAAGGATACAGTAACTCATATAATAACTCTTTTACAATTGTGGGGATTGGATTGTAAAGCATCACAGCTTCAGGTTTCACTCCTGTCAGGCAAGAACAGAAATCTGAGACTATCATATCCACTTAACAACTCAAACTGGACTCAACCCAGCTCTTCTGGTACATCACACTTTTCTTTATTCTTATGTTTGATGTGAATATAACCTCAAGTTCTTTACTTGTATCTCCATAATTAGTTTTTATTGCATTACTCAAAAAAAAAAAAAATCTCAGTCAAGTAAAGGTTTTGGCCCCAAAAGATTAAATAGGCTGAAAACCAAGTGCCAAAGTGCAAAACCTAGCACGTACAAATAATGTTAAAGGGGAGGATAATTAGGAAGCAAGTAAAAATACTGGGTTGTTCTTATTTTCTACAGCATTAACAGACAATTGCCAGCTTACTGAACCTTAGCCAACCAATTAGAAAAGGATTATATCATTATGCCCCTCACAGTAAAAAAAAAAATGTGACTTAAAAATCCATCATACAGTCACATTTTCACGAAGACCAGCAATATTCGTCATTTTGTTTAATGAAAAAAAAAAGAAATATATATATATATATATATAAATTATCAAGCCTGAAATTATTTATACCCCTGGCAAATTCTGACTTAAAATTACTTTTATTTAACCAGCAAGTCTTTTCTTGATTATTAATGACACAAGCGTCTCTCAGAAGATAATAAGACGATGTACAGGAGGCATTATTGTGGAAAAAATATATACTCATCTTTATGTTTATCTTTATTTACATTTTAACAAAAAGTGGCGTGTCCAGAATCCATACCCTCCTCAATAATTAATAGAAAAGCTTTTATTGGCTATTCCAGTAATCAAACGCTTTCTATAATTGCTGACCAGCTTTTTGCATGTCTCCACTGGTATTTTTGCCCATTCATGTTTACCAATGAGCTCCAGCTCTTTCAGGTTGGAGGGTCTCCTTGCCATCACTTTGAACTTTAGCTCCCTCTACAGATTCTCAATTAGATTTGAGTCAGGACTCTGGCTGGGCCACCTCAAAATGTTAAATTGTTTTTGTCTGTGAACTATTTCTTCACCACTTTTGCTGTGTGTTTTGCGTCGTTGTCTTGCTGAAATGTCCACTGGTGCCCAAGGCTGAATTTCTCTGCGAACTGCCTAATGTTGTTGTTGAGAATGTTGATGTATTGCTCCTTTTTTACGGTGCAGAACGTCTTGTATTTTTTTAAGAATACTCGCCACTGGAACTTTAAAACATTTAGATATGGTCTTATAGCCCTTTCCTGACTTGTGAGCAGCCACAATGTGCAGCCGCAAGTCCTCAGTGAGCTCCTTCGTCTTAGCCATGACTGTCCACAAACCAACAGCAGAGAGCATCTGTTTCTCACCTGTTGATTAAAAAAGCTGTTCCCAATGAATCAGGGTACTTAGGATGCTTTAAAACAGCTTGGACTATTTGGAATTGTATAGAACTTTGGATTTTCCCATAGACTGTGACAGTTTGCAAAGGGTATGAATAATTTTGGACATGCCACTTTTTGTTTAAATGTAAATAAAACCTGAGAATTTTTTTTTTCCACAATGATACCTTTTGTACATCGTCTTATTATCTTTTGGGAGAAGACTGTCATTTTTTCCACGATGGCCGTTGCAGTACAGTTACTAAAGAACAGAAACAATTTTGCTCATCTTGCAAAAATCTCGCAGACTTTTTGCGAGTTACTCGCAATACAAGGTTCCGCTGTGTGCATATACAGTATGTATATATATAATTAAATTAACATAAATTACTTATTTGTTAATCACAGTTGTTACTTTCATTTCTTTTTCCATCACCTTGCATATTAATATTAACTTTATGGCACATAAGATTGGTTGTATTTTTTTCTACAACAGCATTTTTAACATTTAAATTCTGTTACACCTTTGCCTCAGTGTGCGACATACTCACCTGTCAGGTCTGCTGGAACAAGGTATTTCTTTTTGTCAAGTTCAGGAGCACGTGATCTAGGAGCCCTCTCTACAATGATCTGATTTATAAAAAAAAAATAAAAAACATGCGTAAAACATCAAAGCCGTCTTCCTCTGACAAGCTGTCAAAACTTTGCTCATTGTCGACAGGACACACTTACCGGTATTTTGTCAGGATGTTTGGCACGAACTCGCTCTCCCTCCAATCTCCTGACCTCCAAAGGAACACAGCGTTGATATTCACTAGTCATCTAAGGACCAGAAACAGACACAGTACATAAATATTGTAAATCATTAGCACACTGGACTGTTGCTCATTAAATCATGTGACAGCTGCTGGTAGATATTCACTAAATGACTTTTTTTCCTAAACATGAGTAACTTTTTATGGATAGAGACTAATACTGAAATAGGTCATATATGGTGTGAATCAAAGTAAGATTCTGATTCTAATTTATTCAAAAGGTATACATGCGTAAACCTGCCCCTAAATGAACCTCACCATCCTTTAATTTGCTATCGACGCAGGTCCACACATGGGTTCACCTCCTGATATTGAGGCTGGCTTATGGCAAACTGTGTGTATATGTGTGTTTAATAACAGATATGGTAATGTACGTAGATGTATGCTTTTAACTCTATGACATATTGCTTTTAGGTGCATATAAAAAGCACATATTTAGAAATAAATCTAATTAATGAATTCCAATACCTGCTTCTCTACCAGCGTTTACCAGTATAAATCGGTTACCGAAGACAGAGGTTTGGAACACCGTGTATAAAAACAACTAAACACTCTCGATTTTTTTCTTTAGAGTCAGGAAAAGGAATCAGCCCAAAGCATTCCTTATAGTAGAGGAGAAAATTATATCTACGTGCAATAACATTGATGCAAGTCTTGATGCATTAAGAAGATTTCTTGAATTTAGTGTGTACAGAAGTGCCATGAAGTCAAAGTCTGTCAATTTGAGCCTTTCCTGTCATGCAACTAAAAATATTTTCGCCTATAAATGAAGACTTTTGAGCTCATGTCTCTGTGTTATACACTTATGCAATTCCATGTGGAGGCACCGTGGCTTAGTGGTTAGCACTGTCGCATTGCATCTTCAGGGTTGAGGGTTTGAGTCCCACATTGGGGTCTTTGCATGTGGAATTTGCATACTTTCCCCGCGGTTGGTGGGTTTCTTCTGGGTAGCCCGGTTTCCTCCCAAAGATATGCAGATTAGGCTAATTGGTATTCCCAAATTGCCCAGCGTGTGAATGTTGACTTCTATGGCCTACTAGTCCCTAGTAAGACTACAGAGATTCCTAGATGAATAGATGGAATTGTATTGTTTATCTAACAAGAGTTTTATTTGACACATCAGCATGTCTTTTACAAACCTTTCTAAAGTTGTTTCTAAATTTATATTAAAATATGCTCTTTTTCTATTTACATTAATGCAGAAGCAGGAAATTAAGTTTTTGATAGTATTGTCGCCTTAACACTTTTAGAGATGACCATTTTAACACTTATCCTGTGATCTCCAGATTAAAGCAGAGAAAGTTTACAAATGATCAGAACACAAATTCATGTGGCCTTGCATGAGTTTTACTGGATCTTTAGGACACTAAATACTTTCGTATACAGGTTTATAGCTTAAATGCATAAAGGCTATAAATCAGTTATTAAGATGGTTACTATTAATAATCTAGCAAAAAATCAAAAAATGTGTCTCTAAGCAACACGATCAACATTGCCATGTTATTCCAGAAAAAAAGCTGTCCATGTGAATATCCCACTCTCTGCAGCAAATATGGAGGACAACATTACGAAAAACCCACCTTTCTCTTCCCCGGAATACAGCCAACAAAAAAAAACTTCTGCTTCAACAAGACAAAGATGACAGGATCCAAAAACACACTAGAGAACACCAACGCGTTCCGACGTGTTTGTTTTAAAAAATGTCGACGAGCTCCGGCCACTACACAAAACAACAACAAACCCGGTACCACCTCTTTGGGAACGCTTCCATCGCTAGAAAGTTCCAAAAAAAAGATTGACAACCTGTCTGTCCACTGAGCGCAAGGTTGTGGGCGGGATTTTATTTGTTTACTATGCTTTCATTGGACAACGCGCGTTGTCGATCAACCTTTGTGTGGATCAGGCGAACCAATTAGAATGAAGGAAAACCGAGCCAGGCGACGTGCTACGTGTCCGACGTGTTCCTTTTGTAATGTTCTTTTTTGGTTGTTGTTCCCTGGAGCTCTTGCTCTCTGAGCCCTCTGGAACAAGGTTGCCCCTGTTTAACCTAAATCTATATGTTGAAAGCCTTTAAATGCATTTTCCCAGGCATTTAGCATGCAAAATAAAATCTTTGCAAATGACGAGAAACTTGAATAATACATTTATTACATGTTACTAAATACAAATCAGTTGTATACAAAAATAAAGGCGCACTCTGTAATATGTCAATTGACCACCGTTTGCATTAATTATGGCCGTTGCATCATTTCGATAAGCTTATGTAATAATGCAACATTTATTTCCATCCAGAGTCACATTCATTTCTCTCCAACATTTTTATTGATGAAGGGAAAGTCAAACTGCTGCATAAATCCTTCTCCAGCACATCCCGAAGGTTCTCAATGGCGCAAAGGTCAAGACTCTGTAGTAGTGAATACCCTTTTTGGCCCTTTGATGCCATATGCCACAACACATCCTCTCTATTGCCACCTTGGCAAGACTGGCCCATAAACAAATACAAGTAAACAGTGGAGCTGCAGTTTTTAAAAGCACTTTAGCATTAAATTAAAATTACATTGAAGTGTTTTTGTAATCCAGGGTTTATGATCTACATGTAATAAAAAATATTTTTGCAGTGTTATTTAGAATCTCAGTAGGTTAGCTATAATTGCATGCATGTAATTGTCCTAAGGTGTTGGATTTACCCTCTGTGTATGGTTTGCAGTAGAGCCTTTATAAGCTGGTCTGTCAGGTTGGAGTGCGAGCGCTCAGAAAATATTGCGACCACACACAAATATCTTGAATCAATCTCTATATTTATTGAAGTTTTGATCATGGTTTATACATACACAGAGCATACATAATCAGTTCAGATTTCAGCATAGAATCTTTAAGTCAGCACAGAACATAAGGGGGAAAAACATTTCGGTAATTAAGCAATGCTAAGAGTGCCTCTTCTGATAACATGGCAAGAAAACCTCTCTTGACTCAGCATGCATTATTGAATAAGAAAGAACATTTTGACCACAGTATGATTAAGCTTGTCTTTTGTATTTGCATACTAACAGCTGTAGTTTATCCTGTATAATTTATACATTAAACACCTCATTAACTTCTATTTTAAATATATTCTATAGCAACCTTTTACATATTGTAAATTTTACAGCTTTTTTGCATATATTTGCATATTTTTCTTTTATTTCATATTCTTATTTCACTATTTAATCTTTTTTTTACTTATTTGTACTCTAGTGCAAATTATTGCAGATAAACCCTTCCTTCTTTTAGAATGATGGGGATCATGATATATGATATATATCATAATATAAACATTTCACTGCATTTCATACTGTGGATGGCTGTGTATGTAATAAATAAAGTTAGAATTAGAATTTGTATGTGGGTTAATACTTGTTATATAATGGGTGTTATATATGGGTTATGATGTTATATATCCCTTTACTGCACATTGTTGCCCTGTGGCAACAGAAAACATTCCAGTTTCTTACTGCACCTTTTTTTTTACACTTTCAGTTTCAAAGGGAAGGCATCACAGTGGTTTAGTGGTTAACACTGTGGCCCAACACTTATAGGGTCAAGGGTTCAATTCCCATTTTGGGTTTGTGTGTGGAGCCTTTATATTCTCCTCTTGCTTGGTGGGTTTCTTCTGGGTACTCTGATTTCCTCCCACTGTCCAGAGACATGCAGATTAGGCTAATTGGTGTTTCCAACTTGCCCCCTACCAGACCATGAGTGAGTGAGAGAGAGTTTCAAATGGGAAGTGATGGCAAGGAGGAAGCCGGAAACCTGCTTATAAAGCAAGGCCGTTTGGCCACGTAGCCTTTTAAAAAAACAAGACGTTTGATAATTTCTTTATCCCAATAATCACTGATAAGATTTGTTAATTTTGCTTACACTCTACACTGAAATCAAAACATATGGGTGCTTTATGTTTAACTTTAGAATTATTTTAACATTTTTAGGACAAATATCTAATTATAAATAATTTAATATCATTAATAATAAAAAAAATAGTTTGCTGGAATTCCTTGTCTTGACAAACATTTTAAATCTAAACCTAATATTTCCCAAAATGTTTTTTTGAAAAACATGTATTTTCTTCTCATTTTATATGTTAGTAGCATAATGTTGTCTTGAGGCAAGAAAAAGAAATTTGGGAATTGGGAAGAAAAAGAGTCATAATTTGTGGACAAAAAATACATATATGTGCAGTAAATGGAATCATTTAATGTACATAAAATGTGCAGAGAAGCTTTTACATTATAAAAAAGTTTTTTTTTTCTGTCGACATCCTCATCAGTGTAGCTTTTCCTGTACTCCAGGCAAGAACATAGCACATTTATTCTAATAATTAACATTCATTAAGGGAAAACATTTTTACATAATTGGCAAATACGAAACAAATAGCAAAACATCGGCAGTCTCACCTATAGTATGGAATATAAGTGTGTTAGAAACGTAGTGGTACAGCATAATACAGAATATAATATTAATAGCTCATAAATATAGTACGGAGTTCAACTTCAAGGCCAAGGCCAGCAGCAAGGCTCTAAAAAAGTGGGCAGGCGCCATAATCCGTAAAAAGTGATGAGTACCTTCCCCAGCTTCGAGCACCCCCTGTAAGTCCGCCTGCATCGCCGTGTTGTGCACTGGCTCTGGGTTGGATGGAGGAGTAATTCTGTAGTGATAGGAATCAGGGTTGGTATCTTTCACACTCACCATTCACTGCAGGGGGGCATGATCTGTAACCAGAACAAAGTGTTCCCCTGTTAGATAGTAACTCAGTTAATTTATAGCCCACTTAATGGCAAGAGCCTCATGATCCACGGCAGCATATTTTTGTTCTGCTGCAGTAAGCTTCCTACTCACGTACAGGACCAGGTGTTCCTCTCCGAATCGAATTCCGGAGAAAGGACAGCCCCAAGCCCCGTCTCTGAGGAAGTCTGTGTGTAGTATAAAGACACGAAGTGAGCTTTACCTAGCTGTTCGATGAGCTTATCCACTCGCGGTAGTGGGTATGCATCTAACTCGAATACTTGGTTTAATTTGCGGAAGTCATTGCAAAGACAGAGAGACCCATTGGCTTTGGGTCCCACCACGATCGGGCTGGTGTCCATCTCTTCTCCCTCATCCACAAGAACTGAGCTGGTCTACCAATAAACAAAGAGAACATGAAAAAGGGAACTCCTCATTATGAAGCACTATAACAACCCAAAGCACAAATCAAAGTGCTTGACAGAACAAACATAAATTAATGTGACATTATCTATGAGGGTGTTTTCATGCTCGAACAAACAAAATGTCTTAAACTTGTAATTTAAGATACTGTAATGGAGTTTTGTTTCAGAGAGGCTGGGGCTAAAGTTAAAAGTTTGCCATTCATTACCATTATTCAAATTCAATTTTAAATTTTATTTGTCACAAACACAGTCATACACAGTACGATATGCAGTGAAATGCTTAATGCATTAGATCCTGCTGGCCTAGATAACAGAGAACAGAGGGCACTGTTCTTACATCACACTATTGTTGGTTGACCGCAGTTAAATGTTTTAAAAAATTATATCTTTTTTTTTTTTCTGTTTGTTTAAATTACTTTTGCTTCATTAATCCGTCTCACATACCACATGGGATTGCACTGCTTGGGACTGAAGTGTTTCCCACAGAATTAGATGCCATTTGTGGCAGTAGTCGATTGAGAAAGGTCAATAATAATATCCATAATAATAATAATAATAATAATAATAATAATAATTTATTTATCTTCTGTAATGCTTTTCCTGTACTGGCTCACATAAGGAGGCTTTGGCCAGACAGCAGGGAACAGCCTAAAAAGGGTGCCAATCCATCCCAGGACACACACTACAGGCTATCTGGAATTGCCAATTAACCAGAAGGTGGCTATAATGTAACATGGATGCCAACTGCCAGTAAACACCAAAAAGAAGAAGACATAGACTGTTTCATAAGTGCTATTATTGGGCAGCACAGTAATGAAGTGGTTAGCACTATGGTCATCTGTGGGATGAAACCCACCGAGCACAGGAGAACATGCAAAGTACACATACACAGACCTGAGGTGAAAATCAAACCACTGACCCTGGGGGTGTGAGGCCATAGTGCTAACCACCACACCACTGGGCCAACAACAACAATTATGTTGTTTTTGTTTTTTGCTGGGTAATAAATAGAAGGGGCTGAGCGTATGTGTGTTTATGAGAAAGAGACAGGGGTTAAGTGAATCAGTTGTAATTTAAATAAAAACAAAATAGAAGATCAACATGTGACTGATGATATTAAATCAACGTATGGGAAACGCTTGACTGCCTGGTTAGAACTCTTTAAATAAATAATGTGAATGTGTGAAATTTTCCACCCTAGTTTCAAATACTGTAGTTTTAATGTGTATAAGGTGATTTAGTGGTTAGCACTTGCACCTCCAGGATCCAGGTTTAGTTCCTGCCTATGGGTCTGTGTGCATGGAGTTTGCATGTTTTCCTCATGCTTTTTGGCTTTCCACATGCAGATTACGCTAAGTGGCGTTCTGAACTTGCATTAAATGTGTGTATATGTGTGTCCCCGTGCAATGCTTTGGCAACCCGGACAGATTTTTTTTTTTTTTGCAAAACCTACAGTAATCTGTCCTTCCACATTCCTCGTCTGGAACCTATACCTATCATTTCCACATCACCTTTATTCCCTTCTCCAACATGCCCATTAAGGTCAGCTACAGTCACCACTCTGTCTTCTGTGGGGACACTTACTACCACTTTGTCTAACTCACTCCACTTGACTAACACCACTTTTCCTGTACATCACATCCTACCTGTGGAGCGTATGCACTGATGACATTTATCATTACCCCTTCCACTTCTACACTCATCACTCTATCAGGCAATCTCCTCACCTCCACTACACTTTTGACATACTCTTCCCTCAGTGTTAGATCTACTAGATTTCTCTTATTATCTGGATAATCCAGATAATAAGAGAAATGGTGTACATTTAATACTGGAAATGGGGGTTCAAAGTGCTTTACTATGGTGTAGTGACTTCTTTTAATAAAAAAGATAAAAAGGAAAATTTTGATGGGGTGGGATGGTGGCTTAGTGGTTAGCAATGTGGCCTTGGCTCCAGGCTCGATTCCTGTCTTACTATGCATGGAGTTTGCATGTTCTCCCCATGCTTGGTGGGTTTCCTCTCACAGTCCAAAAACATGCAGATAATGCTAATTGGCGTTACCAAGTTACCATAGTGTGTGTATGTGTGTGCCCTGCAATAGACTGGCACCCTGTCCAGTGTGAACCCCGCCTCTTGCACAAGGAATTTCGGGATAGGCTTCAGGCCTGTGGCGACCCTGAATACAGGACGATGAGTAAGAAAAAAAAACTAATCAACAGACAGGCGCAGAAGGAGGGTATTTCACCCTGACCCTACGATGGGCGTTTGTTTGAAACGTCACTCGAGGCACAGGCAGCCATTTTGTTTTAGGTGTTGACTTTCTTCTCGACGTCGTATCTTACGATGGATTAAACCTGTTATATTCTGTTTGCTTACGTAGTTTTATAATTTTTTTAATGACCCTTTTTCCTGTATTAAACTGACAAATTATTTTCAAGGTGTAATTGCGATTATTTTTTTAGTAAAGCCGATAGCTTGTTGGCTAACTGGCCATTTTTTGAGCAGCCTCTTTAGCCAGCCTGCTAGCACAGCGAGTTAGCCCGCAGCAAAATGGCGACCAATGCGACACCGCAGACCTCGACTGCGACTTGGTAATTTATTTGCTTCATTTCAGGTGCATTTAGATGAACGATTCTATGACGCGTTACCTTGCTGTTTGTCGTCGGTGTGTATGTAGAACAGAGCTAGCCAGATCGTCATGATGACGTCTGTTCTTTGTTACGTTTTTTGCTTATTAACAATTTACTGGATGCCAAAACATGCCGTAAAACAAGTACAACAATCATTAGCAAGTTCGTTCTTGTTGGTTAGCTAGTTAGTTAGCAAGTTTTCTAACATTATTTTCGAGTTACCCATTTAACTAAAAATATATCGTAGGTACTAATTATAAACTGTAAGATTTATGTTTCCGGTCTCCAGGCCATATGGGGGCAGCACTACAACAGAGGCGCCTGTTCATGAAAACCCGGAATGGGAGAAAGCAAGACAGGCGCTAGCCTCCATCAGCAAGAGCCAGAGCTCCAGCAAGACATCTGCAAATAACCACACCAACCCACAGGTTAGACGGAAGTGCATGTCCTAAAACCCTAAGAAACAAATAGAATTAAATAACATTGCACTGCCTTTATTGTTTTTGTTACATATTAACGCTCAGCTCTTGTGCCGTGTAGCAACTTAACCCTCTCTCACTCACTCGACCTGTGCATCTTTCTCCTCTTTATTCACAACTGTGGCTAACTGTAGGATTCCACTCTCCACTATGGTTATACACTAGATTGCCAAAAGTGTTGTCTTAATATGATTTTCCCAGAAAAGTTGAAGCTGTTATACATGCAATGGGTGGGCCAACATTATATTAAACCCTATGGATTAAGAATTTGAATGTGAAGGCAGGTGAGGTGAATATGTGGGTTTGTTTTTATATACACATTCAAATTAATTAAATGTTCATGATCTTTACTATTATTCAATTAAGTATAAAAGTGTCACATGTGGGACTTAATTAAAAAACCTAAATGCAGGAATCTGGTAATTGCCCCTCGAGAGAAAGCAAACATTAATGGGAAGGCAAATCAGAATATATTTAGTGTAAAAGTCTCTGAAAATATATATGGAAGAATCACAATTGCAGGATGTTAACCCATTTTTTTTAATAATGTAGAAAAAAAAATCATAAAGGAAGCACCAAACACTTTGTGTTTGGCCTTGCATCTTCAGGGTTGGGGTTTGCTTCCCGTCTCGGGTCTGTGTGCATGGATTTTACATGTTCTCCACATGCTTGCTTTGCCACGGTCCAAAGACATGCAGGTTATGCTAATTGCCATTCCCCAATTGCCCATAGTGTATGAATGACAATCGGGCATCGAGCTGGCAACCCGACCCCTTAAGTAACTTTCACACAAATGCCAGATATTTCGCTAGAGCGGGGAGTATGCCTGACATACCGGATGGCAAGTGGATAGATGGGAAAGAAATTGAACATTTTGGCTTTTTGAAACACATCTTAAGCAAATAATTTTAACTGCAGACATTTTTCCATATTAAGTTGAAAAAATGGAATCATCAAGAACAAAAATATTCACAATAAGTAGTTTCCTTTTTGTTCTTGGCCTAAATTATTTGAGCCGTAAATTATATAAATGAAACATTAATTATAAATCTTGTTCAGCTTTGCTGGTATTATCTCTCACTTCTCCATAACATTTTAAGCTGATTGAGATCCAACCATTTGCAATCTGTTATAAAGTTGATTTTCCTTTAATGAAGAAAAGTTTTATTGTTCTTTGCTACCCTGTGGTAGCATATCTTTCTGAAAAAAATACCTTATTGGCAAACTTATCTCTTGTTCTTGTTCTTCTTCTTTGTCTTTCGGCTGTTCCCCTTCAGGGGTCGCCACAGCGAATCATCTGCCTCCATCTAACCTTATCCTCTGCATCCTCTTTTCTCACACCAACTAACTTCATGTCCTCTCTCACTGCATCCATAAATCTCCTCTTTGGTCTTCCTCTAGACCTCCTGCCTGGCAGTTCAAACCTCAGCACCCTTTTCCCGATATATTTACCATCTCTCCTCTGAACATGTCCGAACCCCCTCAATCTGGCCTCTCTGACTTTATCTCCAAAACATCTAACGTGGGTTGTCCCTCTGATGAACTCATCCTTGTTCCTATCCATCCTTGTCACTCCCAAGGAGAACCCCAACATCTTCAGCTCTGCTACCTCCAACTCTGCCATTTCTTCAGTGCCATTCTCTCTAAGCCATAGAGCATCGCTGGTCTCACCACTGTCTTGTACACCTTTCCTTTCATTCTCGCTGATACTCTATTGCACAACACACCTGAAACTTTTCTCCACCCATTCCAACCGCCTCTTTACCTCCTTTCCACACTCTCCACACAATCTCTGGATCGTTAACCCTAAGTTCTTATAGTCCTGCATCCTCTTTACCTCTGCTCCCTGTCTCCTCACCTTTCCTCTTGGGTTTCTCTCATTTACATACATGTATTCCGTCCTACTGCGGCTAGCCTTCATTCCTCTGCTTTCTAGAGCATACCTCCACCTCTCCAAATTTTCTTCCACCTGTTCCCTGCACTCGCAGTCTAACCTCATCTGTCATCCTGTCCATCACCAGAGCAAACAAAAGAGGCTTAGAGCCGATGCTTGATGCAGACCCACCTCCACCTTGAACTCTTCTGTCACACCTACAGCACATCTCACCACTGTCTTACAGCTCTCATACATGTCCTGCACCACTCTACCATACTTCTCTGCCACTCCAGACTTCCTCATACAACACCACAGCTCCTCTCTCAGCACCCTATCGTACGCCTTCTTTAAATCTACAAAGACACAATGCAACTCTTTATTACCTTCTCTGTACTTCTCCACTAGCATCCTCAAAGCAAATACTGCATCTGATGTACTCTTTCTAGGCATGAAACCATGTCGCTGCTCACAAATGCTCACCTCTGCCCTTAACCTAGCTTCCACTACTCTTTCCCACAGCTTCATTGTATGGCTCATTAGCTTTATGCTTCTGTAATTGCGACAGCTCTGCACATCTCCCTTGTTCCTAAAAATTGGCACCAATACACTTCTCCTCCATTTGGCAAACTTATCTTTTTTTGATGGCGTAAAAAGGAGAGTGTGCAAAATTGCAATGTATAGATGTGAATATTGTTCAGTGTGCACCAGCTAATTGTTTGTTATTTAGGTGGGACAGTATCCATCACCAGTGACTGACCCTTCAACAATGCAGCAGCAACAGCCGTACTATCAGTGGTACCCACAGAACCAGCAACAGTATGCAGGATACACTTACCCCTACAACTACTACTACCACCCTGTGCCTCCGGTAAACACACACACACAAACACGCTCTACAAAAAGTATTTTTGTTAAAATCTCAAAATTTAGTAATACGGTATGCATTGGTATTTTATACTAAGATGCACATATGCAGCACATATGCTGCACAATCATTGTATTTCTAAAATTTATAATTATACATTTTATAACATATTATTATAATTTATAACATATTCTGATATTTATTAGTATGGAGGAGTATATCCCCCTGGTCAGTATGGTGTCCCAGGACCCTACCAACAACCCACAACTCCCACTGCACAGGTAGGTTTTCTACAAAACCTAATGCACAAGTATGTATTTTGTTTATGGTAAAGTTCATTACAAGTGGCAGCAATGCAGGATTTTAAAGCTGATTTCTGCTAGTTTGAGGAAAATATCTGGGAACAAGCAGTTCTGTGGTCAGAAATTGAGCACTGATAACAAGCATGGAAAATCAATTGTTGTGTCTAACAGGATAGAGGACTCGGTGGTTGTTTGCTTTGGCCCTCAATAAATTTAAAGTAAAAAATTCCAGCAACAATGCTTCACATAATACTCATAAACACTGCAGCACATCAGTGACATGGACACTGCTAGTAGATTGAATGGTCCACCACCTAAATAATCTCTTGCTGTTTTGTGATCCTTGCCGTTTTCCAGTGATGAGTTAGAGGGCAGCAAAGGAATTGTAAATAAACAATTTTATTATGCATGTGTTTCAGTCACAGCCATCTCTGTATGTCTTTTTCTGTCAGCACCCCGGCATGGCGGGATTGAAGGAGCAGGGGTCTGGCTACCCATGTGACACACAGCCTACACCTCCTGATGTACCCCAGCCTCCGCCACAAAGCCCCACAGGGACAGAACAGCCGCCTCCTCCTCCACCCCCTCCTATTCCGCCACCACCCAACTCTCAATACCCTCCACCCCCTTCCCCATCTCCTTACCTCACTAATGGATCTATGCCTTATAGTCCTACTGACTCCAGTCCAGTGAGGGCTTATGGTTATGGGCAGAATAGGCCGAGTTACCAGGGTTTCCAAGCCCCAAACTATCAAACATCCCAGCCACAGCAGGGGTTAGCGCCAGGCCCGTATGGAGGGGCAGGGCGAGGGGACACTGGCAAGAAACCAAATAATGGAAATATGAGCAAAGGGCAGCAGATATGGAATCGCATGAAACGTAAGTGTCCTTGGTTTTCTTTGTAATGTTTATCCTGGATGTGAGCAATTCATTTATTTCCTTGTGATACAAGTTGGGAAACATGTTATAACACTGACAATAATGTAGCTGGTTAAGGAAGGAGACAAGGTTATAGTAACGTGGAGTCCCAGGAGAAAGATGCTAGACAGCTTATCACAGTTGTAGAGTAATAAATAGGTTGTTGGATGTAGACTAATGGTATGATGAATTATATGAAATCTGTCCCAAACTACAGAGGCTCCTGGAACTGGAAGTGTAAAGTTTAACATTCAGAAACGCCCATATGTAATGTCCAATCAGAGTTTTGTAGCTGGTGAGCAACAAAATGGATCCTCTACGTCCAACACAACCACATCAGCAACTCCAGTGTCTTCAGTAACAACAGCTACCACTGCGGGTGCTTCTCAGGCTGGGTGAGACTTGATAAATACAGATCCATGCTACCATCACTTACTCTGTACTCTGTTATAGAGAGAAACTAAATCTTTGTAACTTTACTTTGTGTGTTGTTTTGTAGGCCCCAAGACTGGCCCCAGGCCATGAAGGAATATGTGCAGCGTTGCTTTACAGCTTGTGAGACAGAGGAAGACAAAGACAGGACAGAAAAGGTGCTAAAGGAAATTCTGCAAAGCAGACTGCAAGATGGCTCAGCGTTCACCATTGACTGGACAAGAGAACCTCTGCCAGAGTGAGTTGACTTTTTAAATTATTTATTTTTATTTATTTTTATCTTCTTATGTTCTTATATACTTTGAAAAAAGGAGAGCTAAACTTTTTTTTTTGTCCAGGGTGAAACCTAGGCAGTCCCGATGGGAGACAGCACCTCAACGCTCTCAAGAGAACACTCTTGGTCGAGGGGGAGCCACTCGAGGTAGGGGTGGGGGTCGGCTGGGTAACTACAGAAATGTGTTTTCACAAAGGAGCCCCTCGTCCAGTTCATCCCACTCCTCTTCACGGTCTCCTTCTCCTCATAGCCGTTACAGAGAGAAAGGCAGACATCGTCGCAGGTAAGATGTACAATGTTTAAGTAAAACTGGCTGTTATTCATAAAAATGTGGAGATATGAAAAATAAGAAGATATGATGGTTGATATTGTGTTTCTGATCTGTTTGCAGTGACTCTGGCTCCCAGTCTGACAGCAGCATGTCAAGCGACCTCCGACCTCTCTCCCGACGACAACAACGAGCTGGGAGAGGCCGTGGGGAAGAGAGGGAAAAAGGGAGAGGTGCCACAGGAGAAAGAGGCCGAGGGAGAGGAGGGAAAGCGAATCGAGGGCGAAGGTAAAAACTTTAAAGATAATCTAATCAATGAAACAGATCAAAATGTCAAGTGTTGAAATGATGAAAATTAAATATTTTCATTTTTGTCAAATTTTTTATGAATTAAAATTATTCATTATTATGTAATGATTAATCTAAAGCTGTGTGCAGGTGCTTGGCGATCCAAAGTCTTGTATACAAAAAAGTATTTGACACTATTCACCTTTTCATTTTTGGCATATTTGGAAATTGACTTCAGTTATGATGAAGAGCATTGGCCCTTAATGGGAGCGTTGGTACCTTGAATGATCCATTCAGTGTTTTAGAGGGAAAATGTACACTTGTGCTTCTAAGGAGGTTTTTCTTTAAGGATATCTCTATACTCTTACCTAATCATTCTTCCAAACCTGATGCATTTCCATGTATACAGTAAGGAGCTGCCAAAACAAGGCTCAATTTCTGGTCTTGGAACTTTCCATAATCCTGCTTCGAAATTAAAATAACATAATGTAAATCTAGACCTGCACTTTATACCTGCACGATACATATACACAGTTAGTCACCAGTCAAGTTAAAGGCGTGCTGCTTCTTTCTCAGGAATGACGATCTGGCTGGTGTCTTTGGTAAAAAGCGCAAGGGTGGAACAGCAGGCCTGGACTTTCACGACCCCAACCGTGAGGCCAAAAAGCAGAGCCGTGCAGCACGATTCCACACCAAGCGCACTGAGCCGCTGGTACTGAATATCAATGCCACTGAGCTCCCGAATGCCACTCAGGAAGGCCTCAGCTGGGATGAATGCCCTATTGTGGGTACTTGCCAGGACATCACCAAAAACTATCTGCGTCTGACCTGCGCCCCTGATCCTGCCACCGTGCGACCTGTGTCTGTACGTCTTACGGTCAACCCATACACGTAGACCAAGTTGAAATAATTAGCTTTATGACAGGAGCAACATGCAGAAATGGTTTTTGTATAATTAATCTCCCATGTGTCCACCACCCTGCCCTTTTTTTATAAACCAGAGAAAAATAAAAGATATTGCTTTATTAGAAATTAATTTTAACATAATTTTTAATGATGGGCAGAATGCTTTCTTTAAATTTATGTGCGCTGTGTAGACTTGTTTAAAGTTTGATTGTTCTGCCTTTCAGGTCTTGCGCAAGTCACTGGTTGCAGTGAAGGCTCACTGGAAGGCCAATCAGGATTACCTGTATGCCTGTGAACAGATGAAGTCAATACGACAAGACCTCACTGTGAGTAAACTAGTTGGAGTTGTGGGGGGCACTGAGTAGTTTTTCCGTCTAGTGCACAAAAATAATAAATTCTTGGAGTCACCTGGGTTAAATGTAAAATTCACTATTTTCGCGCAGAAGAAATCTTTTACATTTAAACCTCTTAGAACATACTTCGACCAAATCGCACTCACTTCATAGGCCTTACCATGTAATATTTTTTTTTGTTGTGCATTATTACCTCAAAGAACACCACCTAAGAGTCAGCCAGAAGGATAAATGCTGTTGCTACAGATGTGACGGACATAAAAATATAGATGCGTTTGGTTTAACAGCGTCTGGCAGTTTTCTACAGTTTTATTTACCATGCTCTAATTAAAAGCTAAAAAACAAAATGCTAGTTATTGTCCCCTTGTAAGATTTATCTTTGCATTAGAACAAATAAATTTGTCTTCTCAGGTCCAAGGGGTACGAACAGACTTCACAGTGGAGGTCTATGAAACACATGCCCGTATTGCCCTGGAAAAGGTACTGTTTCTTGTCATGTTATAGGTTTGTAGTGAGTTTGTGATTAAATTATTTGGAACAAAAGTGTAATCATGCTCTTTTAATTTAGGGTGACCACGAGGAGTTTAATCAGTGCCAGACACAGCTTAAGGAGCTTTACAAGGAGTGTCCATCAAGCAACGTAGGAGAATTCACCGCCTACAGACTGCTGTACTACATCTTCACTAAAAACTCTGGAGGTATTTTTGTTCTCTGGCCAGCAACCAATTCCTTTCAGGCTTTATTTCTGTAATCTCATCTTTATGCCCCTTCCTGCTTTTTCTGTTCTTTTTTTTTTTTTTTTTTTTACTTAGACTTAACCACTGAGTTGGTGTATCTCACCCCCGAACTACGTCAGGATGACTGTGTGTCTCACGCTCTTGCACTCCGTGCCGCCTGGGCACTTGGAAACTACCATCGCTTTTTCCTTCTGTACAAGAGAGCACCACGTATGGCGGCTTACCTTATTGACAAATTTGTGGAGCGTGAGAGAAAGTTAGCTCTGAGGGCTATTCTTAAAACGTGAGTGACCACAGCTTGTGTTTTTACACTAATGCTGTTATTTTATTATATATATATTTTTTTTAACTAAACTATTTTCGTCTCTTTGTCTCCTGCAGGTTCAGGCCCTCTGTGCCGGTGGAGTATGTACAGTCCAGTCTGGCCTTCCCTTGTTTAGATACATGTTTAACTTTCCTGACAGGGCTCGGAGTTACTTTTATTCAGTCAGATCCTAACAAGATAGATTGCAAAGCCAGCTCAGCTTGTCTCACCACTTAGTAAAGTATATGGAAGAGGTGGGAGTATTTAAAAGTCAAAGGGAATGATGTGGGACCAGATATCTACATAGTATAGCCAGCCTATTCTATCTTAGAGAATGAAAATGTACAACATGGATTACACTTATTTATATTCTTATTACTCTTATAGAGTATTACATGCATACAGAAATGAACTGTAAAGACACACATATAATGACGTAGCGTGATGGTGACTAGCTGATCTGCTTATACTTGAAGCCTCAGAGTATTAACACTGGGAGAAAAGCTGCCTATATGACACAAGTCCACACAGTAATCAGAAATAGACCAAGTGCATCAGCTCTGTAGTTCATCTTCGACTATCACTTAGAGAGGCTTAGGTAGTTCACAGAAAGTTTCCAGGTCTCCCGTTTCCCCAGGCCTCACAGATCATTTTGCAGCTAATGATGTTCTGTGTTCTAATGTTTTTCTTCCCTCAAGCCAACAGCGTCAAAGCTCATATGAAGAGAATGTCCTTGAAAACCAAAGCTGTGAAGACAAGCCGATCATATGAAGACATCCTGCCTGCCTCAAGACAAAGATGGTGGCTGCAAGCTGTCTGTTACAGATTACAAGGTCCAGCGGTGCTTCCCAAAGCTGTCATATTCAGTGGACTTTGTCTTGCACTGATGATTGATGATGGCAGTCTGGTGAGATGGTTTGTATGCCACCATGTGTGTCTTCTTCTTTGGCCCGTCATGAGAGCAATCGAGAGTCTTTTATCCCAGGTATGGACTTGATGCAGCATGGCAAGATAGAAGTGTGCTCGGTTAGATTTCCTTCTACATTGTGACCTACACACACTCGACCCACACCTTAAATCTGCCCAGCAAGTTCACTGAAGAGCATAGCCCACTGTAACATCTGCAGGAAGACAAAGACTCAGTGAAAGGATAAGAAGCCCTGCAGCAGAATCTACTGAGTCTAGAACCACGGAAGTTCACAGCCTGAGTCTGTGTTAGGCTGCTTCACCAAATCAACAGCATTTATTCCTAGAAGATCAAGATCACCCTACCAGAGAAATAATACAGAGTGCATCATTTGAAGTGAGGCAGTGATCCTGCCAGCAGTGTGAGACCTGTAAGGCAGCAGAAGAAAGGAGCGGAGCAGAGCAGCTGTAATCACCTCGGCCAGGTGACACAGTAGGATCTGAAAGCATATGGGTTTGTATCTGTCCTGACCCTGAGTACATGTTTGTGCGTGGTAAGAAGAAGGAACTTGGCTGATTATAAGATGGGGAAATATTGATCCAGCAGCAGATTTTTTTTTTTTTTTTTTTACACTGTGATGTTTTTCAGATGCCATTTGATATAAAAGTGAAACCTGTCACATGAGTATGATCTGATCCATCGTAATTAATGTTGAAGGCTTCATTAATGATTTTTTACCAACTCCTAAGGGGAATATTGGTTATCATCTTAAGATAAAAAAATGTAGTTGTTGATGCAGGGTTGCTTTATGCACAAACATTTGAGCATTTCCTGGAGAGTAGACTAAATCTGGCTTACCTATGCTTTTACTTTTATGGTTTTACCAAAGATCATGGTCTAGCTTGGTGTGTTGGAGCCTGGATCGGAGCATGGTGAATTTAGTCTTGTTCCTGAGCACAGATGTTTATCATTGGTTTATCTTTGAGTTATCTTCAGGTTAAGAACTTTTATGTGTGGCAGGGTAAATATTGTATAGAAAACCATTATTTGCTTTCTTTTGCCCCTGGGAATAAATGGGTGGAATTTCAAGTTTGCAATGGTAAGTGTTATTGTAGGTCAGACAGTAAATTTAACTGGAAGCCATTTTAAAACCAAAGTTTTGTTAAATTAAAATTTGTGTAAAGGAGTTTTGTAAAATATATATGGAAAATTGAGAGCAGAGTAAATATCATACTTCTGTGTTACCAGAGATTAAAAAAAAAAAAAAAAAATTAGTATGGACAGGTCACTTTTCCTTGTGGGTAACTAGGATTTTCTATCAGGTTTTTTTTTTTCTTGAAAGCCATACCCCCTGTGATTCTTAGTGTAAATGTTTTTCATTCATATGCTGTTATTTTAACTACCGTCATTTTTTGCTTTTTTATCCTGTTGCTTAGTCACTGCCAGTTTCCCTAGGGTTTTTTTTTCCCCTTCCATGCTGGGTTTTTGGATGCTCACAACAAGAGAAAGATTTGTTTTATAAGTACTGACCCCACACCAGTTAACACCACTTTTACACTTTTTGTGCAGTAATGATTTGATGTTTAGCTTTTTTTTTTCCTTGCCTCCCACTTATTTGGCCGTACAGAACATCAGTTCAGTCGTGTTAACTGGTGTATTCAGCATCAGTACTTCTGTTTGTTTATTTGCTTGTTTGTGAAACATTTAAACACTTAGAGTATGTAAGGATAAGTAATTACCTGCTGCATTGCCTTTTCCTTTCTAAATGTAGTTACTATTGCTTTGTTCTGTAGAATGTTTCATTTTCATCTTTTTTTTTCATTTAATTGTAACAGAAATTACCTGTGTCTTTAACACCTTATTTCACGATAAATATCACAGTTGGATTATCCTGTGCAGCACCAACCCGATTTCCCCCATCTTCTGCTCCCTCTCTCTCCTGTTCTTATGCTCTCTTTTCTCATTACCAGATTTCTCTTTTGTCTTTGCAGTCATGCATAATGGAAGCTAAAGGAGGGATGAAAAGATGAAAATGAGAGAGAAACCTGTATCCAGAGTTGAACTGAACGCTGGAAAGTGGCCACACCTGAAACAGAAATATATTCACTTTGCTAAACCATTGTTTAATCCAAACATTAATGAGTCTGTCTACAATGTATATGCCTTTTTAAAAAAAAATCTGCAGAGTCTTTAAGCTCTTGATCACAATACAATTATTTACCACCATTGGGCACTAACTGTTGGTTTGATAGGAGTTGAGTTGATATGTTCAGATGTGTTTTGTTTTCCTTTTTGGATAATTTTTGTGGCTTAATATATTGCTTTCATTTTGTAGGAACTTTGTAGAAGTTTTGGTTCTGTCAGTAATTTAATATCAGACTGGAGCACAAAACACATCTGAACCTTGCATTTTGCTACATTGTTTTCAGCTGATTGAAAATGTTCTAGGTTAAATACTTCATATGAGGATTAAAGGGGGGAATAGATTACCCATGTCTTTTAGATTAACATTTCTCTTTTATTTTGGATGTTTTTGTGATAACAGATATAATGTATTTTCCTTGCCTCTTCTAATGGTCCAATCCCTTTCTGTAAATGTGCAATGTGGTTTCTCTTGCTCTCGCTCTCTTCCTCTGGTCCTCTTCTGATTTGACTGCTTCCCACCTCTTTAGTACTGTAGTATTTGTTTTGCTTTGTTTTGATGCCTTTTCTTTTCGTGATGGTCACCTCTCTCATAGATTGAATTTTTTTAACTAGTTATCATTCTTGTCTGCTTTTTTCTGAACCTTTCCTTATCCTCCTTACTCTTTCTATTCTTTCCTCCCCATGTGCTCTTTAACGAACATGTTCGGGTCACGTATGTATGTGCTCTGTGCTCGGCAGTAAGTATTCCCTCATAATGTTTTGCTTCTCTGCCTTTTCTTACAGCTCAAAAGTTTAACATCTGAACATCAGCTTTGAGCTAAAGGACACTGATCTTTTTCACTTGTATATACTTTCTGTACATATTGTACTGCTCTTGAAATAAATTAGAAAGAAATGATTTTTGTGGCTGTACGTTATTTTTGGAACAAGAACTATTAAAGCTTAGAATGATTTATGGAGGCTATAAGTAACATTTAAGAATGCGATAAATTATTTTGGTTAAAAGTTCTTTTAAAACCAAAGTGTCTGTAAATTTAAATTTGTTTTTGTTAGAAGTTTTGTAAAAAAAATTATTAAGTGCTTACATTTTTACTTGGTGAGATATTTTAAGGTATTTGGGGCAAATGGTTGCAACATTTGTTTCTGGTGATTGTAAAGAATTTAGCAAATTTGACCTTTTGTGTAGATGAGTTTTATTTGCCTGATTGCTGCACGGGTTTCACTGGATGTCAGTAGTTGAGCTTTGTACTTATTCCCTCAGCCACACTCAAATCTAGTAAAAGTCCTTTTTTCAAATAGGATTTTTAAAACTTGGCGTACTTTTTGCACTTCAGTGATATAACCCAGGTCAGTAACCAGGGTACAAATACTCCTTAGTTATGGTCTCTTGTGTCTCCCAATGTGTCTAAAACAACACATGGGTTTCTGAGGGCAAATTTAGGAAACATTTCCAGATCCTCGAAGGTTTTCAGTTGAAATGATGGGAATGCACTGGCTTTTCCGGGAAAGTTATTCTCCATTTTCTTACACATTAAAATACACTTGCATACAAATAAAAATAATTTGTATAGAAAAGGTATATATAAATTTGCCCATTTTCATTTTTGATGAAAGGATAAATTAGGACTAAAACACAATGATAATCACCACATTCTAAATATATTATTTAAATACAGTCATGGCCAAATGTTTTGAGAATTACATAAATATTGGAAATTGGAAAAGTTGCTGCTTAAGTTTTTATAATAGCAATTTTCATATACTCCAGAATGTTATGAAGAGTGTTCAGATGAATTGCATAGTCCTTCTTTGCCATGAAAATTAACTTAATTCCCAAAAAACCTTTCCACTGCATTTCATTGCTGTCATTAAAGGACCTGCTGAGATCATTTCAGTAATCGTCTTGTTAACTCAGGTGAGAATGTTGATGAGGACAAGGCTGGAGATCATAATGTCAGGCTGATTGGGTTAGAATGGCAGACTTGACATGTTAAAAGGAGAGTGATGCTTGAAATCATTGTTCTTCCATTGTTAACCACGGTGACCTGCAAAGAAACGCGTGCAGCTATCATTGCGTTGCATAAAAATGGCTTCACGGGCAAGGATATTGTGGCTACTGACATTGCACCTAAATCAACAATTTATAGGATCATCAAGAACTTTAAGGAAAGAGGTTCAATTCTTGTTAAGGAGGCTTCAGGATGTCCAAGAATGTCCAGCAAGCACCAGGATCGTCTCCTAAAGAGGATTCAGCTGCGGGATCGGAGTGCCACCAGTGCAGAGCTCGCTCAGGAATGGCAGCAGGCAGGTGTGAGCGCATCTGCACGCACAGTGAGGCGAAGACTTTTGGAAGATGGCCTGGTGTCAAGAAGGGCCGCAAAGAAGCCACTTCTCTCCAAAAAAAATACCCATCAGGGACAGATTGATCTTCTGCAGAAAGTATGGTGAATGGACTGCTGAGGACTGGGGCAAAGCCATATTCCGATGAAGCCCCTTTCCGATTGTTTGGGGCATCTGGAAAAAGGCTTGTGCGGAGAAGAAAAGGTGAGCACTACCATCAGTCCTGTGTCATGCCAACAGTAAAGCATCCTGAGACCATTCATGTGTGGGGAAGAACAATGCATTTTCCAGCACGATGGAGCACCGTGCCATAAGGCAAAAGTGATAACTAAGTGGCTCGGGGACCAAAACGTTGAAATTTTGGGTCCATGGCCTGGAAACTCCCCAGATCTTAATCCCATTGAGAACTTGTGGTCAATCCACAAGAGGCAGGTAGACAAACAAAAACCCACTAATTCTGAAGTGATTATGAAAGAATGGGTTGCTATCAGTCCGGATTTGGCCCAGAAGTTGATTGAGAGCCCAGTTGAATTGCAGAGGTCCTGAAAAAGAAGGGCCAACACTACAAATACTGACTTTTTGCATAAATGTCATGTAATTGTCGATAAAAGCCTTTGAAACAAAGATCTAAAAGCAGTTTAGCAGCAAACTTTGTGAAAACTAATATTTGTCATTCTCAAAACTTTTAGCCACGACTGTACATTCTCTTGCTGCGTGTATTGAATGTGAGCAAATACTGCCCTCTAGTGTACAAATAGAAAAACATCCATTCCAAGTTGAATGGAGAAATGTCAAAGCTAAAACTAATCTATCCATACTGTATGTCCAACCATTTGGAATTGCAATACAAACTTTATTTGTCCATCTTCATCAAATTCTACAAAAATGGCTGAACAAATCATGCTAATGCAACCCAGAATTAAATGAATTTAGGCCCATATATTAGATTGTATAAAGGAGTTCGAGAGAGCTTTAAGAGCTGGAGGTTACTTTTATATATTGGGCTTCTGAAGAGGTGGCTTAGTTATAAGATACACATTCATATTGTATTCATGTATTTGGGTGTTAGATGTTAGAGAGTGCTGGAACACAAGACTATATAACAGGCTGAAAGTAAGGCTTGTGATATGGACAAAATGAAGGATAATCAGATACATAACACGTCATTAATGTCAGTTTTTTCATTATGCACATAAAACAAGAGCACAGGCCTTTGTTCTTCGCTCAAACATTTATTACAAGGTTCTTCCTTGCATGAACCATATGACTTTTCATGAACAGCCTTGACACAGTAGCCAAAGCTGCCAGAGCTGCTGATGCATTATTAACTTAAATCACAGAACATACAGTAAGGGGGGAATTCTACTGACTTAAAATACATTATTGGCTTTTATTGCCATAAACTGGACAGTGTAAGCACAAACGAAAGTGGGTAAACATTTGTCAGGTGAAGGCATGGCCCAAGAGTCCAGTGCTATCTGTTCTAATCTAGGTAGGCAGTTATCAGTGTTATAAACTTCACATCAAGTGCCAATCACATCACAGCTAAATAATCCCTTTGATAGTCAATTCATTATGCACAAATGAAAAATACATTTATGCAGTAGCAGCACACAAATACGTGGGGCGAGGAGCAAATAAACATTTAGTTAGAATAGGACAGAAGTGCTTTATGCTAGGGCGGTGAAATGGACATAGTTAGTGCCAGTTGTTCCTCATCTGCTCCGTTTCAAGATCCTTTCACGCTTTGGCGTTGATTATGTCAACAAACTCTGGCTTCAATGAAGCTCCGCCCACCAAGAATCCATCCACGTCTTTCTGGCCGGCCAGCTCCTTGCAGGTACCCCCAGTAACTGAGCCTGAAAATGAGCGAGGGAAAAAAAATAATAATAAAATTGTTATCTTTATCTGAATGTACATCACTGATCATTGAAATACCCATGAAACAAGTAAAGGCAGAAAGTGACCCTTTACCTCCATAGATGATCCGGACAGAGTTAGCAACAGCCTCAGAAACGTTGGTACTCATCCACTGCCTGAGTTTATCATGTACTTCTTGAGCCTAAACACAAGTGAAAATTATCATACTTTTATACATAGTTATAAAACATAGTTATAAAACTTTGATCAGGAAATAACCGAGGGTGTACCTGTTGTGGAGATGCAGTTTTGCCAGTTCCGATGGCCCAGACAGGCTCATAAGCAAGCACCACCTTACTCCAGTCCTTAACATTGTCTACAAAAGAAGAAAGGTTTAAGTATGCACAGCAAAAATATAATAAAATAATAATAATAAAAAAATTAAAAAAAAAAAAAAAAAAAAACACCACACAAATCATACAACCAACAACCGTATTTATTTACCTGCGATGGCTTTGGTCTGCATGAAGACAACCTTTTCGGTGATACCAGCCTCTCGCTCGTCCAACTTCTCCCCAATACAAGCGATCACACCCAGGCCGCTCTCGAGAGCATGAGCTACTTTCTGGCCAATCAGCTACAATGATCAGTGCCACAACGACACATGGTAAGGAACAATCCTCATGGCTGTAATTACATTTCTTAGAAGCAATGATTAAGTTCCTCTGGGTTACCTCATCACTCTCTCCAAACACGTGACGGCGCTCAGAGTGTCCCAGAATCACCCACTCCACACCACAGTCTTTGATCATCGCAGGGCTGGGGGGGACAAAAGAATGGAGGGGTTAACAAAGTATTTAGAGTGTGTGTGTGTGTGTGTGGGGGGGGGGGGGGTAATTATGAATTATTAATGAGTGGCCCTGTACCTGATCTCTCCAGTGAAGGCACCCTTGGCAACCTTGTAGCAGTTCTGCGCAGCTACGCCAATTTTAGCATCAAGCTTGGACCTGGCAAAGTCGAGGTAAATAGAAGGAGCACCACAGACCACCTCTGCAAGAAGAGTTTTATAAGAAAACCATTAAAAATGCTACATTGTTAAAACATGTATAGGGGAACAGATAAAAATACATAAAAGTACATAAGCCAACCACCATCAACTAGATGTTTACAATTTCTACAAAATTGTCTCTTGTAATTAAAAAGCGAAAGAAAACACTTGGGGACAGAGCTAATGATGACTTATTTATATATTAATGTCCTGATGCTGTTGAGTGCTTCATTTTCAAAAGGAAATCTACAGTAAATGCACCTGCCTAGAACATTACAAATGGAAGATATTATATTTTATGCCACACTAAAGGATGTTCCCAGGAAGCTTGGGATATGTATAAATAACCAAATACGAATCATATTATGTCCCTAGGGTGTACATGTTACAGATGTATGATCACATGACCCTAACGGCAAACTCCTTTTCAGTCCAATGTAACATCACAGTACATTTATCATGCATCCGTTTCTCAGATCTTAATTTTTGTCATACTATCAGCGTTCCTCTAAAACCGTGATTCTCAAGCCTGGTCCCGGAGAACCCAGTCTTGCACATTTTAATGTTCTCAGGTTCAAGCAGACCCCATTTAATTAATCATCTAATTAACAGCTTTTTCATAATTTGAGTGTAGTAGAGCAAGGAAAACATTATGTAAAAAATTAAATGTACACGTATATGCAGAGCAGGGCTCTTCCAGAACTAGGGTTAAGATCCATTGGCATCACTGGCATAGTTGTATAGAATCTAATACGTGTATTTTGCCCTCTTGTGTATTATCGATGCATTGTATGTAGTAAAGTCTGGTTAAATACCTGTGAAAGATGATCTCTCTTCACTTGTTATTGATTTTAATATTATTGGATAATTGAATGATGAATAAAAAATTAAATGTGAATATGTGAAGTGAATAAAATGCAAGATGTTAAAAGGTTTCTGTTTGGGGAAAATAATTTCCATTTATTCTAAATGATCAGGATGTTTCTGGTTTCTAAAAATCTGCAATTTCTTTTTCCAAACAAAACCAATTCTCACTTAAAGGTGCAATAGAGTGTTCATATTAGGAAAAACAATGACTTCTGACTGTTCTGAAAAAGGTGCATAGTACTTCAATTAGCATAGTTAAGAATGGAAGCATCAACAGAATTACAGTACCAAGTGCCATTTAAAGCATGACCCTAACTATGACTCGTGCCCACTGTCCTCTGTGCGGTTTGGAGACAGAGCTACAGGCTGTGGTATTTGCAAGACTATCTTGGGTAAAGCCAAATCTAAATTAAACCCTAGCACTGACTTTGCCTTAAAGGTCACACATCCTAGTCTCTGCTGTCAAAAGGTTAGAGGTCATTCATGAGAAGGTTACGTGGCATTTTTTACAGTTCACGGGTCAAGCAGAAACTGGGAGATAAAGGTCAGTTATGGGATAAAATTAGAAACAGATTTATTGAGGGGAAAGAAAATGAACCAAATATCAGTTATGCCACTTGACTTAAGAACTGTGGAGCTTCACTAGTGTACGTGTTTGTGAGAGAGAGAGAGAGAGAGATGGCTGGGAGAGAAATGTTAAGACATATGTTGAACTTTGGTTGATTGAAGTCCACAGCTCTGTGTGCGTGTGTGTACAGTAAATAAACTTTTTTTATATATACACTTTTCACACTGATTTCAAAAGGCTTTAAATAATAAACCAAGGAAAGTTTTTTTTTTCCCCCTTCATTAATGCTGATTTACATTATATATGCGACTTCTTGTGAAATCTCCAGATATACAACTATTTCTGAACCTAACCACATGGTTCAGATCAGATACTGAACACAAAATGAGCCTTTAAGTAGCCTTGCCATGCTTAAAAACGAGGAACTCCTTGTGTGTGCTTATTGTACATCCATGACAACGTACGATTTCTTCACTGTTTCCTCGCTCTGGCTCTGGCTACGTGCTCGCAGACACACACACATGCGCGCGCGCGCTTCCACGCACACACCCACCCACCAGCAGGGCTGCGAGCTCAGGCCTCACCGCAGCATCACTCCGCTACTGCACTCCTGCGATCACCGTCTGCACTGAAGCGAGTCACGAACCATTACATACAGTATAACGTTCTCGGCGCCATTTTTCCCTCTTAAATAAACATACTCTGAACTCTGACTCGCACACACCGAGGAAATACACATATGACCTTGAATGGGAGGCTAGCTCGATTTAGCTACAGTGGTGGTGCAGTCTGCCCTCTCGTGCGCGTTATAAATGAGATACTTTGTAACAAACGGGAATTTAACCGTCTAAATTGAATTAGCTGAGCTAGCGGAACTAAACCCGGAAGTAAGAGAATAACAGTGTGGAAAGAACACAAGCAACATTTTTCCTTATTAATATTATAAAAAAATATATTACTAATATTAATATTAATGCTAATTTCCTCACCGGTGTCGGCGTTGAGTTTGGCGCTGTTCAGAGTGTTGATAAGCTCTCCCAGGCTTTTCTTGTCACCGTTCATCTTCCAGTTTCCACCAACGAAAAATTTCCTGCCAGCCATGTTTGCAGAAAGCTTAAGCACCAACACACAGCCTGCTTAGTTATTAGAGATGACCCCACGAGGAGACAGAGAGACAGCAGAGAGCAGTCAGTGCAGTGGGTTTATATACACGAACACACTGCTCCACCTACAGACCTACTGACAGCTCACTGGTTTTCAACACACACACACCACGCCTGCATTGCAAAGCGCGCAGGACCAAGCCTGGGGTGTGTTTCAATTCAGACATAACACAGCTCCTATGTGCACTTCCATTTTACCACCTGCGAGTGCTCGCTTCCATGTTGCACATTTGAGTGACATGCATTTTACATTTACATTTAGGAATTTGACAGGCACTCTTATCAAGAAATTAAAAAAAAAAATTATCTGCACCCTCTCTTTGTGGAATTTGTTTTAATTGATTTTTAGAAAAGACAAATACATACTTTTTCACCACAATCCTATCCATATTTCTTCTCAATACACTTTGTCCATCTGTCAACAAGATTTTGTATCTCTTCATTCAAAAAAAGTTTTAGCTATGAGCTATAAGCCACAAATTCATCACTGTCTTCACTTCTTCATCAAAAGTGAATCTTCGTCCTCGTAGGGACCAAGCAGGTGATAGTGATAGCGATAAAGCAAGATCAGGACTATAGGAAGGATGTTATGTTGTTGGCAGCCGTAGACGTGAATGGGTGTCCAGCTACTTCTTGATGGCTAACACTTGTGCGAATTTCCTTACTAGTCTATTCATTCATACACACTTATATGAGACAAAACACTTTCTTCCTACTGCACACAAAGTCTTCAATAAATAACGGCACCGGGGACAACCTTACACCATAAAAAAAACACTGCTCTTCTTTCGTGCAAATTACAAAGGAACATCTCATTGCAGTTACAATTACACTGATGCAACACATTCACACCTGCACAGCAGTGAATGGGGAGATCGTAAAGGAGAATCCTTTAACAACTCAACAACGTTTTTGCAGAGTATTAACATTGTAGGCAGAAATGCATTTCGTCCTTTGCGTTTAATCTTCAATAAGCATTTCAGTGTAACAGGCACTGTTGGTTGTTGAAGTTTTTTCCTGACAATGTTCCAATACTGGCCCTCAAGAATCCTAGAAAAGTGTATAAATATATAAGACAAAACCTTGAAGGCAAAGCGCTGATAATACAGTGTTTTTCTGTTTTAACAGACGTTTGAATGTAATTGAGTGCAGACATATTTTGACTCACCCTTGTATATCCTTACGCTTGTTGAAGTACCATCAGTCAAACTCTGTTGTGTGAGTTAACCTCAATGCCTAAGAAACAGATGGTTCTTTAGTTGTTGCTGAAAGATGCCAGTGGTTCTAATTATTTTCCATTAGACTGGTAGGGGTAAGATTTTCAGATCAAACTGAATGCCCTTGGTCTAAACTCCTAAAATACTGGAGCTGTTCACTCCATATACTGTATGTGCCCCCTGGGTGACCCGATCATAAGTGGACAGCACTAAGTACAGATGTGCTCAAGATCCGATGCACTTCAAAGGCACATTGTGATCCAGATCACATTTGTGGGTCACACAGCACACATTGCTGCCTTAAATTTGTAGTGGGAATATTAAAGCAATCACCTTGAGACATTTTTGGAAATCACAGGGAAAGGTAGACTGAGCTTCTAGCCTAATGGATAAAGGCAACGTTATAACAGCATAGACAAAGTTGCTTTTTGCGCAGATTCTTTCATCATCTCATCTTTTATTGATTTACAAGGTTTGAAAGCTGACCACCCAGTTAAAACGTTTATCACAGCCACTATGGGTACACCAGATGTAATTTGCATAAAATCTGTGTCTGAAAACAAATATAGTGGGGAAAAAAGGCACAATAAACATGGAAAACACATTTTCTCATCCATAAATGATGTATAAAATCCAATCACAAATATTCTCTGTAGATGTGTTAGACAGGTGTTAGGCATTTAAATTTTTTTACTTGTGATTGGACCACTCAAGGTGGATAGTAATACCAGGTCTAAACAGCGCCTTTGGTACACTAATGGCAGCTCTTTCAAAGGTGGCAGATAATCAAAGCTGTAACTACATACTGTATATAAACAAACCTTAAACTTCATAAAGTCCTTATTCACATCTCCAGATATATTAAAATCAGGTAAAACAGTAATTACATCTTTCAATTGACTGCTACTTTAAAATCTTATTTGGAGTTATTATTGCAACTAGTGGACAGAAATGGGAACTACAACAATTAACCCATCTACTCAAGCTGACATCTCTCAAGTGATGGTGGGCCACAATGACCTGTTACTTTCAATCCAGTTATCATTGCTGTTACGGAATTTACACAGTTACTCACTCATTATGAGCAATTTCATACCATATGTGTTCAGCCTACAATACGTGTGTAGACTGTGCTGGGAAACCAGAGAAAAGTCACAAAATACTTGCAGAACTCCGTGCTCACAGACTGGAGGTGGGATTGAACCCTCAACCCTGGATGTGTGAGATGACATAATAATAGAGGCCCACTGGACCAGGAATCATATGTCTTGTGCTCAGAAAAGAATCAGCTGGTAGGTCAGATATTAACATTGTCACTATAGTTTTAAAGTACCCTGCAGTTGCCAAAACCTTGTTTAATAGCAAATTATTCAAATTGACTCTAAGAAATTTTAACAAACAAAAACAATGTGTAAGTGTAGACAATACATAGTACAGAAATGAGGATCAAAATATATAAAATTATTCATCTTAATGAAAAAAAAACAGTGGGTACAAACACTGTCTTACAGTGGGTAAAAACTAAATTCTTACATGAAGATAAATAATATATCTTGCTTTAAAAATGAAAAAATCAGGTGAAGAGTCTTGTTCAGGGTAAAGAGTCAACCTTTACATATGATATTCTGTATTAATTACAAATAATGTGGGTAATTACTGTTCTGTAAGGGAGGATTTGATATATAGTTAACTCGAGGTACCTGTGGCTCCACATGCATGCAGATCCTGATGCCTGCATGCTACCATTACCTGCAGATCTGCCACTTCTCGCTCTGCTTTAATAGTTCATCAGCCCTTAATTTTGCCTGTCTTATGCACTGTCCACTGTTACATTCAGTAAGGAACACCTGTGACACACTCTCAGTGATGATGATGATGCCTACTGTGATGGTGGGGGACAGCTGCTACACCGGCCAGACAAACACTAAGGGTAGGATAACAGAATTTCTGTTTTATGTATGTATAGATAGATATATGCCATGTAATGTTTTATTTTATTCATTCATTTATTCATTCATTTTCTTTAGTGCTTACATGGTCATGGGGCCCAGAGCCTATCCCAAGAGTCTTTGGGTATATGTTTAAGTAAGAAAAATGAAGAATAATAAAATATTATAATAATATATAAAATAATAATATATGTGTTTTGTACAAAGCAATCTAGAAATTGTCCTAGCTGAATACTTTTACGGATTATGTTTAACCTGGTACAAGTCTGAACTGCAAAAGGAACATTTAGACACACACACATGTGCGCGCGCGTGCACACACACACACACACACACACACTTTTCAACTGTCACTACAAGCAAAACTGGAAAAAGGGCATTTAGTCATTGTACTCAGTAATTATAAAAGGCTCGTGAGGCAGGTGGAGTTTCAGCTGAGCTCGATGATCAACTCAGCAAAACTCAACAAAACAATACACTCCAACTCCAAATGTGTATGCACGTGTCTGTGTATGTGAGGGTTTTTTTTGTTTTGTTTTATTTGATTGATGAAGCCAAACCTACACTTCTTGGTTTATTAGAGAAGGCATTAAAAAAAACAGTGTACAAAGTCTAAAACTTCTATTTGTATTTAATCCCACTAAACTTGTAATGGTAATAAATATAATAGTCACCATTGGCCTCCACGGGCCCCATGGACTGCAGAGATACCTTGATGAATGGATGGAGATATTTCTATCAGTAGGGGGCAGCACAAGGTTATTTACTGGCACAGGATGACCAAAAATACTTAATAAAAAGGTAGTGTTGTTTACAAATTGGTCCAGCTGATACTTTATGTATGATATATTTCTGAGACAGCATATATAAAACAATAAGAGTTGTTGTTGGTCTTTCAGCTGCTCCTGGTAAGGGGTCCGCACTACAACTTGGCACAGGTTTTACGCCGGATGCCCTTCCTGACGCAACCCTCCTAATTTTATCCGGGCTTGGGATCGGCACGGCATCTAGTGGCTGGGGTTTGGGCACTGGCTGGAAATCGAACCCGGGCCTTCTGCATGGCAGGCGAAACACCTACCACTGAGCCACCAGTGCCCTATATATAAAACAATAAGAGAGAATAAAGAATTAGAACCTCATTACTATAAAAGTCTAAATCTAAATATTATGTTGCCTTCATCTTTGTACCATGCATAATTTATCTTCGCACTGCCATATATTCCACCCATAATAATTCTGTATATACTGTACTATATAGACATCCCTATACACATATATAACCTGTTTAGCATGTTATCTTCTGGAAATGTCTTCACCACTCGATGCTTGCACAGATATTTTGTATATTGGCATTTACAAACACAACTTTTAATACATACTGCAGTTCTGTACATAAGACACTCACACACCTATACGTATAAACTCATAACCTTATTCTACTACATTTGTTATTTATTGTAAACTACAGGTTACCCGTGGCTCCGCCTGCATGCAGATCCTTGGTCTGACACACCTACGACAGAACTACCTGTCCAAACACCACTGGCCAACTGATTTCTGTTCTGATTTCTGTTTTATATATGATAGGCCACTTTTGCCTAACATATATATTTTGGTTAAATGCTAACTGCATGTTATCGTCTTTGAATATATACTTTGCACAATGACAAAGTTAAATCTAATCTAATCCAATGACTATTGTTAATATTTACTTTAATGGTTTAATATGCTTAAAACTATTTATTGATAATTTATTATCTGATCATTTGGAAGAGGAAGGCTACAGTACCACAGAAAACCACTTGATAACCATTCTGTACAATTGTGATGAGCAGAAAAGCATCTGAATATTTCTGGGGTTTTTTGAGAAGAGAAAGCTGAGGCTGCAGTGGGCACATATTTACCAATCTGGACAATTAAAAACTAGGGGGGGGAAAACATCGCCTGGTCTAAAGAATTTTTATTTCTGCTGATGCACACATATAAAAGGGTCAGAATCTGCTGCCTGCTGCATGAATCTATAGCCCCATCCGGCTTTGTGTCAACATCCCTTCATGGCCATGCTATTTTCAGCATCATGTGACAATGCAAAATGATGCAATCCTGACCTGAATATGAGTGGAATATTTCCAGAATCTTGTGAAATCCATGCTATGAAGAAGTGTGACCATTTTCAGAGAAAAAGGAGGCTTACAGTATTAATATAGTGTTCCTCATAAATTGCTCAGTCATAAATTAAAATAGATTAGGAGAGAAAATAAACCAAAAGTGTAAATTCATATACATTAAATTACAGAGCTATTAATAAAACACCATACAGCAAAATGTATAAATATTGAAAGTTTAGATTTAGTTTTAGTCTAAAGGTTAGACTACTTCAGTAGTTAGGTGATGCACTGCATTTACATACTGTATGCTGTAGTGTACAGGAAAAAAGTGATTTACAGTTTTGCTGAGATATCATATAAAATCATTTTTTAATACTATATACACACACACCCAGGAGGGAGAACTAGAAATTAGGCATTGTTAAAGCATTGAAAAACACAGTGAATTTACATCAAAACAACTGCCTTTTTGTTATAAGAAACATCACCTGTGCACATACACATTAAAAGAAATAGACATATACATTATATACTGAATGTCTACATGTCTAAATATGGAAACATGGTTTCTTATTGGAATTTGGATTTGTGTATAAAATATTTGCATGAAATATAATAAGCTTAATTTAATAACTAATTAAATATACAACAATTTAGTGTCATTTCACTGTATTATGTAAAACAGAAGATTATGTATTCAATTTTAAATGTGAAGTTAGGAATCAGGTAAATATTAATAAATGCATAAAAATCTTTTCAAAATGTACAACTAGCTTCACATTTCTGACTGAAGCTTATATCAGTAAAGTGTTATTTTTTCCACATTATATTATATTAATTTATTTCAGAGTTCAGTTTGGTAACATTTACTTATTCGAAATAAATAAATAAACAAATGCCTGTAACGGAGCACTTACAGGCAGCGAGTGGCAGCGAGTATACAAGGTGACGTCACATCCACCGCCAGGATATGTGCTTACCCATAAGCACTTGCGCATTGTTTCGTGATATTTTTAAACTTAAATCTTTTCAGTGTGGTATTATCGATGCTGTGATCACTTTGAAACTGTAAAATAGTAATATTAAATTTACAATGTGTAACATGTCTAATATATAACATTATTTATAGAATAATGAACCTACCGTGACTGAGATGTCTGTCGGCCTTACTCAGATATCGGACGCAAGCGGTTAGAAAGTTGGAAAATTTGCTCTTTTTGTATTTGTCTAGAAGGCTTTTTCGAAAGAAAAAGCCCCCTGATTAGTTGAAAAATAGTTGAAATATATGTAATTTGAACTCCGATACATGCAGTACGTTATTATAAACTTATAAGATGTAATATTACATGGTGTAAGTGATATGTTAAATTTGAAATAATGAAATAATTTTTAAATAATAAATATGTTAAATAATTCAGTCATTTAGTTAATTTCGTTATTTTAATCAAAAATAAAATGTTACATTTTCAATAAACAGACCCCCAACATGTCTACGTACACACCTTCATGGCTATAGTTCCAGTAATGAAAACATTACTATACAGCTAAGGACACATTATGATAAACAAAATGAGCATTTCACATCATATTTTCTGGTTCTAGTCGTTCGTTCCTTTTGAATCTATTGCACTCCATAGCGTCTATGGGAGTCACGTGACAAAAGAATGAACGACTAGGACAAGAAGACTCATTGAGAAGAATCGCTCAATTCTGTTTCCTGTGTACTGCACTGCATAGCGTCTATGGGAGTCACGTGACAAAAAAACTAACGATTCAGACCAAAAGACTCAAAGGTACTTCTAATCTCTGTTTCCTGTACACAACCTACGGAGGTTTTGCGAAGCGTTGCACATGCGGCCAATAAAAAAACTTTCCGTGACTACTAGATTTTCTAAATCACAGTTAAGTGATCATGAACGACTCATCACTAGCATGTACAGGTGCATTTCAATAAATTAGAATATCATCGAAAAAAAAATTCAGTTATGCAATTTAAATGGTAAAACTCATAGCATGTAGATTCATTACGGTATGGATAATTATGGTAATGAGGTAGAAAAGGTGCATGAGCAACAGGTATAACCACAGCTTCGAGAGTATTGTGAAACAAAGCCCATTTAAGAATTTGGTGAGATTCACAAGGAGTGGACTGCAGCAGGAATTAGTGCTACCAGGTAGTTTTAGAGCACTTTATGCTTCCCTCTGCTGACCAACTTTATAGGGATGCTGATTTAATTTTCAAGCACCTGCCCACACTGCCAAATACAGTATTGATTGCTGTACATGTTAATACTTTTTAGTAGTTTCTGTGTTCCAACATCTCTGTGTTAAAAATCTTTTTTATTTATTTATATTTATTGGTTTTAAGTAATATTCAAATTTTCTATTATACAGAATTTTGGGTTTTCATCAGCTGTAAGCCATAATCATCAAAATAAAAATAAACATAAACACTTGAAATATATCAGTCTATGTGTAATGAATCTATATAATATAAGTTATACTTTTTGAATTGAAAACAAAGCACAATGATAATAAAAACATGTTGACTGGCTCATCGAGCACCTTTGGGATAAACTGAAACGGAGATTATGAACCAGGCCTTCTCATCCAACATCAATCCCTGACCTCATAAATGCTCTATAAAATTAATGGCACGAATTTCAATAAAACACAGCTTGCCAAGAAGATTGAAAGCTGTTATAGCTGCAAAAAGGGGGGGGGGGCAACTCCATATTGAAAAAGATGTATTTGGATGTATGTATGTATCTATGTATGTATGTATAATAATTTTAATGCATTAAACTGTAATTAAAATTGTTCAGGACCAAAAATGTTTTTAAAATTGTTAAACTTATTTGTATAACAAGAGGCAAATCCCTCCATAATAATGTTCTAAAAATTTAAGTGACTAGATAACGAGGATTCGCACCAGTGTTTAAGAAAGAAACACAGCACAAAGCTGAAGAGTAAGGGACCAAAGCAAAAACTAACAGATCCTTAGCAATACTTCCTTTAGTAAGTTATTTTAAAACTAAAATAAAGCGTTGTGTAAATATAATGTGTGTGTGTGTGTGTGTGTGTGTGTGTGAAATTCAAATAAGAGAGGAGAAAGGTTAATTGTGAAAGATAAGAAGGGGGAGATGGTAGGAGCTGAAAGTAAGACTCTCCGCTTACTTAGCTTCGCACACACACACACACACACACAGTGCCTGCGCGCATTAAACGGAAACTCTTTTTTTATGCTTTTTTTTTTAAAGGTAAATTGCAGGTTAATTTGTTTTATTTTTACTTTATATTTTGTATTAATTGTTTTTATTTATTTATTTTTTGGGGTTGTGGAACGAATAATTTTCCTGTTTCCATTATTCTTATGGGAGGATTTGCTTTGATTTATGAGTGTTTTGGAATACAAGCCCACTTCTGGAACAAATTATGCTCATAATGCAAGGTTTCACTGTACATGCATCATAAATGCATGTAATATGCCAGTACTGTATTGTTATAACAGTAATATATTTGATCATTATAAGGATGTAAAATTATGTTGTAATTCTGTATATATTTTTATAGCAATTACATGTGTGTGTGGGGGGGGGGGGGGGGCTTATATTACTCCAAATACAGTAGATCCATATACAGAATAATTACACTGTTACACTCTACTCGATATGAACGGGCGCCTGTCGATGAACCCTTGATCTCTGTGACGAACTCGGACGCTTGTTCTCTGAACATTAAACACTACGGTCGCCATGACAACCACGTCAACGAGGTAAATTATTACATTTAACCTTAATGTCATCACAGTTAAGTGACGGGTATAACTTATGAGAAGTAACTTGGTCTGGGTTGAATGGAATTTGCATAGAATACAAAATATTACGTACAAAATTATGTATTAGGTAATATAAAAGTTATGCGCTGAAAGGCCAATAGTTGGACAAACAAATGTGTAAATCGGTGTAGAAAATGTTTAAGAAAGTTTGCGAAAGCTCTGAGCTAAACATCGAGAGTGTGAGTTTATCAGCTCGCCGTGTTGCAATGACAGCCTGTTGAAATACGGGTTTGAGAAAAGGGCGGAAGTGCTGATAGCTGTCGAGGAGAGTGAGGAGAGGAGGAGGAGAAAAAATGAGAGGAGGGCAGAACTGAAACTGCAGTTACTATAACACACAGCTCTACCGAGAGAGAGAGAGAGAGAGGTGAGCTCGTGCACAATCACGGAAACTCCCGGCAGCGCCACTTCCGCCCACACGAAACATGGCGGCTTCCTTGACCGAGAACCTGGCGGAATATTTAGGTTCGCCCGAACCGGCAGTTCGACTAATTCTTTCAATTTTAATAGGTAAGCACTGTTGTGAGCGTCTCGTGTCAAACTGTAGACGTGTTCCGCTTTATGACCGCGGCGTCACAATTCAATGAAATCCTGTGTGTAAGATTAGATATGTGCTGTGTGTATGTGTGTGTGTGTGTGTGCTGTGACTAGCTTCCAGTCCTGCAGGTGAACATATGAAAGGCGCTAATGAAACACGTGGAGGTCGAGAAGGGCGATGTCACGCTTTCCAACAAACTCAGCCAGAAGAAAAGAAACTCAATGACTCACTGACTGACTGACTGACTGCAAGGACGAGTCTGACACTTTAGTTCTGCATGGCTGTCTTACACTCTTTCCCCCTTTCTCACACCTTTTAATCTAGAGTAATGACATGGTTTAAGTCTGACTGCTGCATCTCGTACGGTTTTGAGGTTGTGTGACAGAACATACTGTAGGACATGAGTTGACTTTGGCCTGACACATGGCCATGCATGCTGATGTATGATCTCAAAAGTAGCAGGACACAGGTTATGGAGATGGCAACTGACATGTAGTGGGTTCATAGTGTTCTGTTATAACACAATGTTTGGCAAGTGTAAAAAAAAAAAAAAAGGGTACTTATGAACAATATGACTACACCTAATAATGTGTTTCATAGGTTTTTGAAAGTCTTGAGTAGTTTTTTTTTAAAGTTATGTAGGACAAAAGGTTTTTTTTTCTCTTTGCAAACGGGATACTAAATGACGCTTGTCACACAAGGCCACCTGTTGACGCACATATCTGTCGAGTCACAGACTAAATCACCTGATCTGGCCTGTGTTAAGATCTCATTTAGAGGTTTCTCTTGTGCTTCCCTGTGCAGATTGCCGGGATAAAAATGTGAGGGTTGCGTCAGGAACAGCGTTTGGCGTGAAACTTTGTTTTATGTTTGTTTTTAATAAGAATGGTGTCCTTGCAGTCAGACAGTGATGGAATGTGACGAAGCGTCAAATTTCTCAGCATGTATTCTGTTTTTATTTCAATTGCCCTGTCATTTCAAGATTTACTCTGTCGTTCAGTTCAACATCCTACTTCACTGACGGGTAACGATCATACCGTCATATTGAAGACATTTTTTTCCTCTAACAGGACTATTATTTCAGCTTTGTGGTTATACCTAAAGCGAAGAGAAGGCATGTCATTTTGTAACTCCTTTAAGACTATTTTACTCCTCCAGGCTAGTTTTAATATTTTTGGCAGTGGTTCACTGTACAGATTTGTGAACTTTAATTAAGTTCAATAGAAGTGCACAGAGGGTGTAATTTATTAATTGGCTCAGTATGCGATCAGGTTTGATGCTCGCGAGTGACTCTTAAATCACACCATCGTGCCATACTGGGTGTTACCTACATGAGGAGGTAATAGATTCTTATTTATCTATCTCTGAAATCTAAAACTCATGTCTGGAATGCTTATGCAACTTTTAGTTCGTACAAAGATCAGTCGAAATCTCTCTAGGTTATATATATATATATATATATATATATATATATATATATATATATAATATGTGTGTATACCTGAAATTTTTGTATGTATATACAGTCAAGCCCAAAATTATTCATACCGCTGGCAACTTCTGACTTAACGTTACTTTTATTCAACCAGCAAGTAATTTTTTTTTTTTTTTTACCGGAAATGAAGTATATGTCCTAATCAACATGTTGTTAAATATTCCATCATATCATATATCATATGCATGATACAAAAAATACACTATGAACCATTCTTTATAAAGAAATGTTGGTTATAATGCAGAACATCTAAAAAGTGCTGATTAAAGAAGCAACACTTTTTACTTGCGCTAAAACCATAAGTTGTAGGTATTTTAGCTGGAACTTTTGGTAGGACAACCATGCATGTATCATCGAGACACTTCCATCTCCGTGATTTATTCATAGAGAGATTGCTCATTCTGTGCAAATAGATTATCATTGCTATAACTGTATAATTACGTCCCTTAAGAACATTTCTCATTCTGTTTGACTGGGACCTAAAAATGTTATAGGTAATAAACTGCACTTTATGCTGTGGGTTTGCCTGAGGATATGTTTATGGTATAAACTGTTTTTTAAACCACAAAGGAAGGTTTATTTCAAAGAAATCTGTCTTATCTTCAGTCAAGCTGAGTATGTGGGATTATCAGATATTGTCATGGGTTTATGGTGAGTGGCGTGACTCAAGCAGGTTGTCTCCAGTTTGGGATAAGAACCTTTGTAAGTTAGCTTCAACACTTCAGGACAAAGTCCAGTATAGTAAAAAGGTACTTATAGACATGGAGAGTAGCAGTGGATTGTTACAGGCATGTAAAAAAGAAAAGAAAAGGCGAGCTTTAGTTAGGCTAGTTACAGTATATTAGGGCTGGTATCTTGCTAACATTCTTATGTTGCATTTATTCCCATAAGTTACCCTGAACAGGGTTATTGTTCATAAGAATCTGTATGGATTAGTGTTTGTCACTGTCTAGAACACGGTTGTCAATATAAATATATATATATATATATATATATATATATATATATATATATATATATATATATATATATATATTTATCTTACAGACCCCAACACCAATAATATTTGATGTCAGATTACCACTGTTTTGAAGCAAATAAATTTACCTCTAAACAGCTGATTATTCAGATCTTGTTCGGCAGAAGCAGCGGGTTGTATGCATGGGTTTCAGTTAAAGTTTTTGTTTGTCTTTTCTAGACATGAGCTTTTTGTTTTCATTTAAACATGTGTTTATAATGTCTCTTGGAACCTAAAAGCGTCAAGGTGAATATTATTATAAAGCTGGTTTCACATCAGTTATTCTTATTTGGTTGCTTTATACATTTGTAATTAGTTTAACATGAATGTAGTTTAAAAAAAATGGATCTAGACGCATGCTTGGCTTTCTAAAACGGTTCAATGTTTTCTGAATTGGACGTTTTGGTCATTTCTAACATGTTGCTCCAAAATTAAGCTTAAAGATTTGTTTTTTCTTTGTCAAGTGCTCATTTAAAACCAAAAATAAAATAAAAAACATGTCATACCATAACTCCACTGTTCTGATTTTAATAGGTCACACGTGTTGACCCAGTGTAGGGTGCTGTAATATTCATTCATGCTAATAACTTGGTTAACCCTCTTTCTATTGGCTTAGATAATAAATGCATTGATGACAACACCTTTTTTATTTTTCTGTAATTCCCCTGTACTGTTGTGAAAAAGTAACTGTAAGAACAAGACCTGCTGCAACAATCTCCCAGCATGCAGCTGATGTGTCTTACTGAAATCCTGCTACATGCCTTATTGCATAGTATCTTTGTTTGGAATAAAAATCTCTTTTTTTTTCCTCTTTCTCTCTCTGTGTTTTCCTTCACAGGTTATCCCTTTGCACTGGTGTACCGCCGGTTCCTGTTCCATCAGTCTCCGTTTGTCATTCATCTATTCCACGTTGTCTCAGGCCTGTCCTTGGCCGCGTTCAATTTTGGTGAGACCGAGCAAAACAATCAGGGGAAAGGGCAGGGAATTTATAATGCACAGTGTTTTAACTGCTCTTTATAATCAGTAGTTTGTGGACATCTGATCATCACACCAGTGTCGTTCTTAAAAAAAAAAAAAGGAAAACTGTTCCCATGAAGTTGCAAGCACACTCTTAGTCAAGAATGCCTTTGTATTCTGTAGAATTGCAGTTTCCCCTTCAGGGGAACTAAGTTGCCCAAACCTGTTCTAACAAAGTCTTCATTCACATTACGAGCCTAAAGTCACTCAATTCTGATTTTGTACTATAATGTGACACAGATCTGATAAAAATTGATCGGATACAAATCCCATATTGACGTGACTTGAATGAGAACAGGCAGATTGGATTTCATGCGACTTTTTTGCCTCCACTTGTGCAAAGGGAGCTTGTTGACGTCATTCAGCACCGGCTAACTGGGTAAAAGCCGGCTAACCGCTTGTCATCTTCCAGAGAAATTTATTTGAAAAAATAAAGTTCTTTATGTATGTAATCCTTAGCTTGTTTTATTGCCAGCCTCCCATGCAATACGTTTGTTTCCTTGTATTAAGTGAAAGGATCCATTTTAAAGGAATGGATAAGGTGAAAGGTCCTAAACTTTTAGCAGTAATTTCCTCTTTGTTGAAAAATAACCCACAAACAGGAAGGATTAAGGCCTGGTTGGCACAGCATGTGGCTAAAGCTGTGTCTTAAAGATTTCAAGTAGCATGCATGCACTTGGGGAGTATAATAAGATTTAGTGTACTAGCAGTGTCACGCCTCTAAGTACGAGCGAGAGAGGACGCAGGAGTCGACTGCACAGGTTGCTGTAGTTATATAATAATTTTCCCCAAAATATTCCTTCTTGTTCCTGTGGTTTTTGGTGGTATGAAGTGTTTCTTTTCTGTGCAAAATCTGTCTGACCTCATGGGTACGCGGTGTACAGTCCAAGTGCATAGTGTGTGACTTGAGACAGCTGAATGCAGCTTGTATGACAGGATGTTGTTGCTGACTAACCTGTGCTTATTTTATTTTTTTAATGCTGCCCCGTGCTAACAGCAGGTGCGTCTATTCTCTTGCTGATTATTTGTCTGAATGTCTTTTGTCAGTGTCTATCATGCTTTTCCTCCGTCAAGTGTCTTGCTGTGTTTTCATTCAGTCTGTTTTTACAGATTTAGAACGAATTGAAAATGAAAAGTGGACAAAAGTAATTGTAAATAAGTAAGAGTTTCCTGTGTTGTGGTTGTCTAAAGGGAACATAAAAGTGATGAGGGTGAAAAGACTACAATGAGCAAGATTATTATTATTTTTATTTGTTGTATTATTATTATTTTGAGCACTCAGGGTATAATGGATCAAATTGATGATTGGCCGGTTCCAGCCAATGGAATGGCCATTATGGATGTGACATTTGGGTTAAGAAAAAGCCTCGGGCATGGACAAGCGTAATGTTTGAATTAATTTTCGTCCATTTTAATGTAATCTTATCAGTGAAAACCAAGCGAATCCTTAAAAGTCTCAAATAACATTTAAATTCTAAAAATATCTCGCATTTTATCAGTATTAGAAACGAGACACGGAATAGACAAACGTTTATGAGCGCACAGATTTTCTAAAAAACTCATCGTCACTCACTCATCATCTATACCGCTTTATCCTGTATACAGGGTCACGGGGGTGTGAAGCCTATCACCGTAGACTTGAGGCACAAAGTGGAGTACACCCTGAACGGGATGCCAATCCATTGCAGTGCACACACACTCATTCACTCACTACAAGCAATTTAGGAACACCATAATTAGGTGGGAATCGAATCTGGATCCTGGAGGCGCAAGCCGATAGTGCTAACCACTACGCCACCGTGCAACCTTTCTAAAAACTCTCTGAAGACAATTGCAGGAAGAATTAGATGTGTACCATGAAAGAGACAGTCTTTAACATGAATAAACAGTCTTTAAGTACTATATAAATGCCTAAATATGGAATTTTAACAACATTTGAATTGGTAACTATGAAAAAAAAAAATAACTATGAAAGTAACAAATCTGCAAATATTGCTTTTTTTTCCTGGTCATGACTTCTCGCTTTCATTTCCTTTCTTTTTATCCGTTGTCCTTATTTTCTTTGTGCCTTTTCGTGCTTTGCGTTGGACTTTACTGTTTAATTTACAAGTGGCCAAACCCCAAGCCCGAATAAAATGATAGGGTTGCGTCAGAAAGGGCATCCGGCGTAAAAACCTGTTCCAAGTTGTTGTGCGGATCGAATGGTCCGCTGTGGCGACCCATCGATTAGAGCAGCCAAAAGATCATCAACAACACTCTAAGCCATTCAATTTTGTTTTTAAAGCACATTTTAAAGCCAATCCTGACCAAAGTCCTATACAGCTAAAAAATTTTCGAAGAAGTTAGAAAGTATTTAAAAGGACACAGTGTAACGGGAGACTCAACCTACAGTACAATGTTAAATTGAGACAACAAAATAAAAAACTACAATAAAAGCAATGCGTCTCCTAAATATGTAACTGGGTTGGACATATGATGAAAAAATACCATCGATAAGCCGAAGAGATGAGATGAGGCAAGATTGAAACTCTTTTCTTAAAGATTAGATGTAAAAGATTTGCAGCTGATTTCACACTCATGCATGTTGAGTGTATGAGCGTAGTTTGGTACGACCCCTATATTATACAGTATAAGGTCGACCTTTGTATGGAATTGCCATGTTATATTCGCTTGATAATTTATTGACTCATTGATCACTTTGTTGTCTTTGTTACTTGGTTTTCTGTTAAATCTGCACAATTGTAGTCTGTCATCATGTTTGTTTATAGATACACTGTATAGAGATATAGATATACATGTGACTTTCACCTTATTTCGTTTGCAATATTTATCTTCGGCTATTCCATTCTGCCTTTATTATTTGCATTAAAAAAATGATATAACAGCCTTGATTTAGCATATATTAATAATTCCAGTTAAATTATTTTTGTTGCATTTCCAGGCTTGTTAGGAATCTGGGGTCAGAGATCATATGCCAATTTTTGGGAAAAACAATGGCAGTTTGGTGGTGCATGGGCTCTTACAAATCCCCCCCCCACCCTCTGATTAGTGTTAACCAGTGGGCCACCGCTAATTGAATAGATAGGGGTATTAGACTACACCAATCAGCTCTTTCTAAGACCTTTTAGACAGAAGAGCTGAATGGAAAACGCTGTTTCTTAGCACCACTCTTGGTAATCTGTGTAATGACGAATTAGTGTCTTTATTTCTAGCATTCATGTGTATTTGCCTGAGTATGTACACAATGTGTTGAATGAAGTTGCCCGTACACACTTGACTGCCCTAACACACTTACCCTCTGTTTTTTTTCCCCTTAGGTTCTCAGGTGTATCACTCTGCATTATGCATAATCATACAGTTCCTGCTGCTGAGGCTCATGGGAAGGACCGTCACTGGTGTCCTAAGCAGCTTTATATTCCAAATGGTGAGGGGGGTTTATTACACCACCATGGTTTCCTCTTTTGGGAATAATGACACCATCTATCATGTTTTTCTTTAGCATGTGTTTTGGAACGCATCATGACATTGATCGTATGTTCCTTAAGATCTGGTTTGCTATAGAATTTGGTTCCTACCCTAATCCGGTTGTCATGACCTGGTTAAGAGAGTAGGACGATTATCCCAAGTAGGTGTGTTGGATTAGGGCGGGGACTGCATTCTCTAGGAAAACATATCTGCAGCAACAGGGCTGGTTCAAGTCGTTCAAGTACGTTCAGTTATGTGTTATATCAGCTTTCTGTTTAGAAACCAAACCTTAATGAGAGAGATGGAAAGTAAATGAAAGGAAACATTTCTGCGATGACATGAGGCGGGAAAAAAAAAAAAAAAGAACACATTTTCATCTGCATGAGGCCAAATTTCTTTTCTATAACGATTGTAGAGTCAACAGGTGCTAGATGTAGTGACAGGATCTTGTGAGGATGATCACAGTCACTTTTTACTTTGCTCATACTGACAATCTATGGCATGTACACTGACTGAATGTTAGTCATACATTTTTGGCAATCTGCACTGCTGATCATAGCCTTAATACCTGCTTGTTTTGCATATGATATTTGCGTTTTTTTTTTTTGACTGTTTTTTTTTTGACTGTTAGCCAAAGCAGCTTACTAAAGAAACGCAATACAGTCCAGGCACAGACGTGATAAAAGAAGTTCTGCTAGACTGACCAGGAACAAGTGACAGTTCTAGAAAGAAGAAAGTCGCACGAATGCACACATACACACCTCAGTAGAGACATGGAGAGCGCTACAGCTAATCACAGAGTTATGATCAAAAGCAACTACTGTACCTCGGAACCTGTCTGTGGAGTTATGTTCTGATGTGACATCAGTAGGGGACCTCTGTTTAAAACTCTCTTTTAAAGGTTATTGTTCGCCAGGTTGTTTGTAAGTCTGTGACGGAGATTAAGTTGTCATCAATCGTTTGGCAACAAACCTTTATGCTTTAAACCAACAGTTTTGGGAGGCGGGGGAGAAGAAACGTCTAATTATAACTTACGTATTTTTAAGACTCACATGACTTTCAGCATGGTTAAGGCATCAAAGGGATTAAAATTTTAATATACTATTTTCTCGTAGAGGATTGTTTAAGATACCAATTAGTAGGGAGAGGAAATCACCAAGCATCATCCGATCCATATGTTATCATGATACCAAAGCACCGATTCAGTTTATATTGTGATTTTATAATCATGATTTTACAATTATCCTGATGCAGTGTCTTTTTTTTTTGTTTGTTTTTTTGCAGATTTTGTTAGCAAACTTAGCAAACTATTTTCTCCTATCTCCCGGAATGCTGTGCTCTGTGAATAGTTTAGAGTGTGCCACCTGCAGGATTATAGAAGAACAGCAACATTTTAACCCCTCAAAGGCACACATGTATACATTTTTAAAATGATTCTTAAAAAAAAAGCATGAAGGACATGAAAGAATATTGATATGTAACTGAATCTTTTTTTCCCCCCGTCTTTACTAATTAGTGAGAGAGCTCAAATTAGAGCTTAGAGCACAATTTCGAGCTCAATGCTGCAAAAGCTGCATTAAAAACATCCTCCAGCACCCGTTAACAATTGATCTGTCTGGTTAATTATCAGACAAATGCTAAATAGAAAAAAAGTTGATGTAATGCATCATAAATAAGGTATCTTTTGAAATAATGCTTTTTATTATATATCTGGAAAAATGTTTTAACATAACAAAGTGCACTTTTTAAAATATTGTTGTAGTACTAAAGCTCAATTGACTTGTTCTCTCTCTCACAGACATACCTCTTGTTGGGTTATTACTACACAGCCACAGAAGAGTATGATATCAAGTGGACCATGCCCCACTGTGTCCTCACCCTCAAACTCATTGGTAGACGCCCTTCCTTTACATTGCATTCAGTGTTTTTGCAGAGAGTCGGTTGCTTTAACATAATTTAATCTGACAATTCGATCGTTTAACACATTACTAGATAAACTGATAAAGGAGCTTGCGTTACTTCCTCTTAACACTGAATCACAAATGATTTTGCGGTGTTATCTTTTTTTTCATTCTAGGTTTGTCACTTGATTACTATGATGGTGGAAAAGAACCAGTGAGTTGAATCATTTCCTCCTATATGTTTTCATGCTTTAACTGTTTTCTCTCTTCTTTTCATTTTTGTTCTGTCTAGAAGTAGGTTTAATAATCGTTAATTTGGATTATTGCAATTTTATAATAGTGATCACCCTAAGGGGCGGGAGGGTGGCTTAGTGGTTAGAACTGTCACTTTACACCTCCATGGTCCAGGTTCGATTCCCGTCTCTGTGTGCATGGAGTTTGTATGTTTCTCGCATGCTTGGTGGGTTTCCTCCGGTTTCCTCCCACAGTCCAAAGACATGCAGCTTAAGCTAATTGGCAACACCGTATATGGGATAAAGTGGTATAGACGATGAGATCATTTGCTAACATAAGGTTACTGAGTATGTCCTTGACCTAACATAAGGTTACTGAGTATGTCCTTGACCTAACATAGGGTTACTGAGTATGTCCTTGACCTAACATAGGGTTACTGAGTATGTCCTTGACCTAACATAAGGTTACTGAATATGTCCTTGCCATTAGAGGCATGATTGTGTTTGTTGTGGCAGTAAACTGTTCAAAAGTCCTATTTCTTATTTAGCTTTTTTTTGGTCACTATGTACATCTAAGGAAAGCACATAAGTTAAAGATGATCAGTTTAACCAATGTCTTCTTTGCTGTTTGAAAAAAACAACAAAAAAAACAGGTTTTAGTGAATTGTTTATAGTTTGTCTTTTTATATCCTATCCCTTCTGCCCTGTGCATTAGTCTCAGTTGAGCGCCGAGCAAAAGAACAGCGCTCTGCAAACCACCCCGTCTCTTTTGGAAGTTTGTGGTTTCTCCTACTTTTACGGTGGATTCCTAGTAGGACCTCAGTTCACACTGCGCAACTACATGCGCCTGGTTTCCCGAGAAATGACCGACTGTCCCGGCCAGGTGCCCAACAGGTGAGCTTGCAGAAATGATGCTCCAGAAACATCCAGTTTATGTCCATACACTTCCAGAGAACTGTCATGCTAAAGGATTGCTCTTTCTTTTTTTTTTTCATCTAGTTTGATTCCTGCACTAAATCGCTTTCTTTTGGGTTCCTTCTGCCTGCTTATCTTCACAATATTTGGGCCATATTACCCAGACAGCTATTTAGTTACAGATGAATTTGAGGTCAGTAAATGTTCAGATACTTTTCACATACTGTACATAAATACATACAGTTGATACCAGATATTTACATACACTTAAAAAAAAAAAGCACAAAACTTTTTTTTTCTTTACTGTCAAACATAAAATCAGAGTAAACTGTTTCTGTTTTAGATCAATAAATATAAAAATATTTTTTGCAATGTCAGAATCAAGCGAGGTAGAATTTATATGTATTTTTTTTATCACTTTCATTAAAGTCAGACGTATACATACTGTACACAAAGCTTGTGTCTTTAAACAATGCAAAGTTTCAGCTGATTCCATTCTTAGCTTAAGAAGCTTTCCGTATAAAAAAAAAAAAATGGGCATGCACAACCATCATACCGCTCAGGAAGGAGACGGATTCTGAGTCCCAGAGAGGAACGTTTTTTGGTGCGTAATGTGCAAATCAACCCCAGCACAACAGCAAAAGACCTTGTAAAGATGCTGGCTGAAACTGGTAAAACTGTGTCATTATCTACAGTAAAACGGGTCCTGTACCACCATGAGCTGGAAGGTTACTCTGGGAGGAGAAAGCCATTACTTTAAAACCACCATAAAAAAGCCAGACCACAGTTTGGAACTGCAAATGGGGACAAAAATCGTCATTTCTGATGATATGTCCTGGTGTCTGATGAAACAAAAATGTAACTGTGACAAATATACTGTATATATTTGGAGAAAAAAGGGCGAAGCCTCGGAACACCATCCCAACTGTGAAGTATGGGCGTGGTAATATAATGTCGTGGGGCTGCTTTGTTGCAGAAGGAACTAATGCACTTCAAAAATAGATGGCGTCATGAGAAAAGAAAATTATGTGGATATATCGAAGCAACATCTGGAGACATCAGCCAAAAAGTTAAAGCTTGGGCGCAAATGGGCCTTTCAAATGGACAATGACCCCAAGCATGCCTCCAAATTAGTTAGAAAGAGGCTTAAGGACTAGAAAGTTACGGTATTGGAGTGGCTATCACAAAAGCCCTGATCTCAATCCCTTAGAAAATTGAAAAGGCACTGAAAAGGCAAGTGCGAGCAGGAAGGTCTACAATCCTGACCTAGTTAAACCAGTTTTGTGTGAGCCAAAATTCCAGCAAACTATTTTATTTTAGGTCAAAGTAGTTTCGGGGGTAATTCTACCAAATACTAAGGAAGTGTATATATATGAATTTCTGACTGATGAAAGTAATTTTAAAAATTTCATAAAAGTCTCCCTCGCTTTATTCTGGCATTTAACAAATGCAAAAAAAATGTTGATATTTATTGATCGAAATCAGAAAAAGTTTACTTTGATTTTATGTTTGACAGTAAAGGACCAAAAAGTGTGAAGTGTATGTGAATATCTGGTTTCAACTGTACATGCATGCAGACATGCATGTCTGCATGCATGTTTCCTTTGAACAGTTGATATTGAGATTGTGTCTGCTACTTATGCTCTGTATATCTGTATGTATGTCTGACAATGCAGACATACATACAGATATACAGACAGACAGGCTGTTCATTTATTTCTGTATTTTTCTATTATAATAACTATATTTTATAACTTTAAGTGATTTTGATTCTGTTGTCTAGGCTCAGCCATTTTGGTACAGGTGTGTGTATATCCTGCTGTGGGCTAAAGTGAACCTGTACAAATATGTGACCTGCTGGCTAATAACTGTAAGTTACAGAGCACATACAAACACTGTTTTTTTTTGTATTTAGTATTTACACAAAACTCCTATTTAATTTTTTTAATAAGGGGTTTGGTGGTACAATACTTCCTGTTCCACCAAGGACTAAAGGAATTTGTCGAATACTAATCATAAGGTAGTAGAATACCGATAGCTAAGTGCTTGGAATGCAAAGTATATACCGATCAGCCATACCACTAGCGCCACCACCAGGTGAACTGAACAACATTTATCACCCTTTACACAACCAGTCAAAAATTTGGACACGCCTTCTAATTCAGTGGTCTTTCCTGACGTTTCTTTCTTTCTACATAGTAAACCTATGCTGAAGGTGTCCAAAATATGCAATAATTTTCATTTAAACAGTTGATATTAAGATTGTGTCTGCTACTTATGCTCTGTAAAGCCTTCATGGCTGGTAACTCTGAAATTCTCCTCTGCAACAGGGCTAAGTTTTGGTCTTGCTTTTCTAGGAAAGTTTTCATGACAACTAGTTTCATCATGGTGCTCCTTGATGGGTTTTGCAAACGCACCTGACAATACTTTTGTGTCCTAAAATAACAATTTACAATCTGTTGTTGTTGCTTAATTACCTAACTCCATAAGTGTCATTTCATAGTTTAAAAAATATCCCATATTTTTAAATGTAGAAAATAAATTTCTAAACAAAAACTATTGAGTTAGAAGATGTGTCCAAACTTTTGACTGGTACTGTATATACCAGTAAACTGGGACCAAAGGACAGCCAGTCCAGTCCGATCGAGAAAAGTCAATGCAGCACAGATCAACAAAGTCAATGTCCGGCATGATAAAACGGCAGCAGAACACCTAGTGCACAGGGCTCAGCAGGCAAAGAGCCCAAGACCCTCAACCCAATCTCCAAACTCCCCAGATGTCAATCCGATCAAGCAACCGTGGGATGCGCTGGACAAACAAGACCCCACCCCACAACCCACAGACCTCAAAGCATCTGCTGCCAACTTCCTGGTACCAGATACCACCGCACATTCCAAAGGGCCCTGTGGAGCCACACCCCGCGCGGCCACACCCCATGGAGCCACACCCCGTGCGGCCACACCCCATGCAGCCAGAGCTGCCCTGGTGGCACAATGCGCACTCAAAACCTAGCTGGGTTTTATATTATGGCTGATCGATGTATTCACCTCTTTATAATGGTAGTGTTTAGTTTAGTCTACTTTGTTTTTCTTCAGGCCAGGACATTTATGTTCATGTCTTAGAGTTGCTCTTTGTTCCCTTATTCCTGCCAAGTTCTAGGTGTTTTGTAGTTTTTGTTTTTTAGCTCCAATCCTACCATACTTCTAGATCTCTGTGTACATTCTTGATTAATTTTTGCATGTTTTCGAGTGAGTAATTCAGTTATAAAAGTGGCTAGTTTTATACGATTGCTATTTTTGCCAAGTTAGCACTGTAAAAACGTCACAGCTGGGATATCAGTTAAACTCCTTTAGCTACACGTTCCACGATGTTTAAGGACAGTTGAAGCTTGATGAGTGTTACAGATTTTAAATTAATGTTTGCATACTAAAATTTCATTAAAGGATCACCATTAAAAATGCAAATGGGAATAAGAAATAATTAATAAGCAAATTCTGCCTTGTTCTGAACTCTGCTTTAAAATTTCAGTTCTGAGCACTCCTAGTTTCTAAAGATTGTGTTTTGTCGTCTGCAAAGTTAATGCCTGATTTTCTTTAAGGAAGGATGACTATAAATTTCAGACACTGATTAAGATAATGATCTAGTCCTTTCCTCACCATAACAGCTGCATCTTGAATATTGTCACAGCTGTCAAAGCTTTCCATGCAACCGTTTTGCGTTCCATTTAAACTGGTTTAACTTATTTATTATTATTATTTTATTTATTTATTTTTTTTTTTTTTTTATTGGTCCTATACAGGAGGGCGTGTGTATCCTCTCTGGGCTTGGCTACAACGGTCATGGTGAGGATGGACAGCCCAAGTGGGACGCCTGTGCTAATATGAGGGTGTGGTTATTCGAGACCACGCCACTTTTCACAGGCACCATCAACTCCTTCAACATTAACACTAACGCATGGGTGGCCAGGTACACATCTGCTTCCTGTAACAAAACAGAGTGATTTTCATTATCATCGAAAGACTGGTATATACAGTATAGTATACATTATATTGGATTCTCATCTTTGTCTTGGTGTCGTTATGTTACTGTGCAGGCACGTTTTTAAGAGGCTTAAGTTTTTGGGTAACAAGTTGGCCTCACAGATGGCCACGCTGTTATTCCTGGCGATCTGGCATGGCCTGCACTCCGGTTACCTGGTCTGCTTTTCCTTGGAGTTTATCATTGTCAATGTGGAGAAACAGGTAATCAAGCTGAGTTACTTACAAGATATAAAGGGCTTGCGCATTAATTAATTGTACTCAATACATAAAAAACTGTTTAAATAACAGCTGATAATAGTTATTTCATTAGGCATCTAGAAACATTTAAGCGAGTTTAATTACTGTTCTAATTATCTCTTATTTTGGGTGCCTGTAAGTCTGTACTCTTTAGAAGTCTTCAGAGTATCTCAAAGTTTATTGAATTTTGTAATTCATGCAGGCACGCTCACTAAATAGAAAGTGTCTCCTGTAGACCACGTCTACAGCGTCGCATACAGCGTAGCCTGCCGTCCACCTCACCAGACCTGTAACTACGCATCATGGCAACGCAGTAGCGCGATCAGTCCATCTGGTGGCAACGAACTTCCAGCTTCTTCTTCTACACGTTAAACGTTAATACTGGCCATCTCCTATGATATCATCTTTGGTTTCTTCAAAGCACCAATTTCAGGAAAAGATCTGCTCAGTTTCATTCGCCATTGTTTGTAGTGCACCAAAAAAATACTCACTAGAGAGTGCCGAAGAGACATAAAAAAAAAGTGGTTTATAAACCCCCAGCTAGAGATGTTTGTGAGATGGTTGTGTATTTGCAGAGAGAGACACATGTCTTTGCACACCCGTGCGCACACTTACAAACACACACACCAGCGCATAAGTATAATCCCAATGGTGGTAGGCTTTAACATTGTTACATCATTGTGTTTCCTCAGGCTCAGGCGCTCGTGAAGGACAGCCCGAAGTTGACAGCCATTGCCAACAGTCCTTTGTATCCTCTTATATACGGAGTACAGCAGTTCATCCACTGGCTTTTCATGGGCTACCCACTGGTAGCGTTTTGCCTCTTAACTTACAACAAGTGGCTAAAGGTGGGTGGGCACTGAAGCAGTGCGCTGGCTTGATTTATATGTGTCTGTCTGTATATACAGTACTGTGCAAAAGTCTTAGGCAGAAGAACTCATATTCTCCAGCAATCTCAGTAAAAACTAACAACTACATTATTTTACTTATAGTATTGTGCAAAGGTCTTGGGCAAATACAAAAATATGGCATAAGCAAAAGATGCTTTTGAAAACATTTCTGCATAAAAGAAACTTCTTTTACATTTACATTTAGGCATTTGGCAGACGCTCTTATCCAGAGTGATTTACATTTTTTTTTATCTCATTACACATCTGAGCAGTTGAGGGTTAAAGGCCTTGCTCAAGGGCCCAACAGTGGCAACTTGGTGGTTGTGGGGTTTGAACCTGGGATCTTTCGAACCGTAGTCCAATGCCTTAACCACTGGGCTACCCTCTATTAAGATTAATAAAATAAACAGTCAATATTTGGAGTTTTAGACACAGATTTGTGCAGTTTTATAAGGAGCGTACATTAGGTTTTTTGTTTCCATCTGAAAACTGGTCTGTCTTGTACTATATTTCTTTCTGTACAGCCATGCATATATTCTCCTGTAATCTCATTTATTTATGAATTTTTAAGTTATAAATGGAAATACTGAATGATTTTGTACATATTTATGCAGACATGTTAAACGTATATAACAAAATTGCTACAGCATATAATATGGTGCCTAAGACTTTTGCACAGTACTGTACAGTATATCAGTGATATTCACAGGAAGTCTACAGAAAGCTTGAAAGACACAAGTTTGAATCTTGATGATGTCACAGATGTCCATGACTTGGAATATAGAGAGCAAAATTGGCCGTGCTGTCTGGGTGGGAGTAGTGGGATTACTCTCCACTGTCACATCACAGTCCTAACCAGTCTTGAGTGTATGTGACCTCACGAATGTGGATTAGGAAGCCGTTTAAAAAGGATGACGCAGTTTGCATCAGGCCTTTGGAGAAATCCTGTGTGAGCCTTTCTACTCCTTAATATGAGGCACCAAATGTAAAAAGTTGAATACTTTTTTCTCTGTGCATATTTCCCCAAACAATGGATGCCATTTTGATGCATATTAACTCATGTTTGTGTAAATTCTATGAAAAAATTTGAACAATGTATTAAAATGATATCAAGTGTAAAAAAAAAAAAAAAAAAAAAAAAAAAGCAAAAATGTTTACATTATATATAACTGTATATTGCATACAGTATACTGTACAAATTATCTGTACTGTATAATAGTTCCTGTCACTGTAGTTAGTTACTGTACAGTATATTTGAGTGTTTTTTGTTCTTTTTCGGATTCAGTTTATGACGGCACTACTTGGCTGATTAATATGCGTTCAGTAGAAAATATTACACTGCTGTATATTGCACACTATTGTAATCTTTTTTTTTTTTAAATTGCAAGTACTATTTAAAACTTTTTTGGTTTTATGTCATGCTTTATTTCTAAAATATTTCTATTTTCTTCTTTAGGTTTATTCATCGGTGTATTTTTGTGGTCACCTCTTTTTCTTCATTGCCTTCCTTATCCTGCCTTTCCTCCGTAAGGCACTGGTGCCTCAGAAGGCAAAGAGGGACAGAAAGGAGAACTAGACAAAAATGGGTAAAGTTTAAATATTTTCTTCTCTTGCCTTCTTTTCTCCTTTTTTTCCTATTTATCTGTGGTTGTTTTAAGGACAGTATCTCAAGAATAAGTAGTTGAATGTTTGGTAGTGGTAGGTTTCTCGCCTGTCATGCGGAAGGCCTGGGTTCGATTCCCACCCAATCCCCAAACCAAACCCCAGCCACTGGATGCAGTGCCGGTCCCAAGCCCGGATAAAATGGGAGGGTTGTGTCAGGAAGGGCACCCAGCGTAAAACCTGTGCCAAGTTGTGTGTGGATCGGATGTTCTGCTGTGCCGACCTCTCAACAGGAGTAGCCGAAAGACTAACAACAACAGTTACGTACATAAGTATTTGGACAGTGACCCATTTTTTTTTTTTTTTTGGTGTATTTTTGCTGATAGAGCGAGAGAGTACTTTATTAATCCCAAAGGGAAATTGTAATGTTACAGCAGCCAGTTCATGAAAAATGCAAGAAGATAGAAGCAAACAAGTTATAGAATAATATTAAAGGCTAGGTTTAAGTTTAAATTAAAAAACACAAAAAAAAAATATATATATATATATGATACCCTGTTTACAATAGTGCAGTCAAGTAGGTATCTAAGAACTGCTTATGAAAGTGCATTAATTAGGTATAATGGTATATGTTAAGTATATGCTTTCTTTAAGTACACAATGATTGCAAATACAGGTGGATACTTGTATATTCAGGGTGGATCTGAAATGAAGCCATACAGATGTGGTTTAAGTGTAAACTTTAACAATGCTGCATTAACTCTTTAGGAATTATATAGGAATTATATATATATATATATAATATATAATATAATTATATATTATATATATATAATATATAATTATTTTATTTTTTTTACTAAACAGTCGCTTCCTTTTTAAGGCTCAAAAATTACTGGTAAACTTACTGAAACTAACTGATTTTTTTTACCCAGATGTTGATTCCAAGTGTAGAATTTTCTAGGTCCACTTAATCACATCATAAACTGCACATGATTTAATTGTTTATCATTTGAGGTAGCCCATCAGCTTAAAGTAAAAGTATTTTTACGGTAATTACAATGCGACAAGCAAACAAACAAACAAAAAAGTTTTTTAGAATATTTAAAAAAACACGTTATGTAAGAAAAAGGTGAGCGTTGTGGGCGTACGTTTAAAAAAGAAAACTGCAACTTGTCATCATGTGTCAGCTTGAGAACCATGGAAGATTTTGTGACATTATACTATTATACTATTCTTGTATATTGTTCCACAAAAGAGGAAACATGAGGAAATGGCAGGGTGCTGTTAGCTGAGATGGATAGATGTTTAAAGCGTGTAGTGAACTGCTTCTCTTCTCTCACCCGTGCCACATTCATCACATTCTCATTCTGACAGCATAATACCAGCACTTTATTCTTCAAATCCTAACATAGTCGGCCTAAAACACAGTTGTACAGAAAGCCTTTAGGAGACAATAAAAAGTAGAAACACAGGTGGTTGAGTTTTGGAAGGAAATTCAGAGAAAGTTTGATGAAGCTACACCAAAGCTAATGTACTAGTGATAAGACACAGATTCTGATTATAAGCGAAACAGTAACACATGAGAGGCAGTGCTGTTGTGCTGCAATATCACCTTCGTGCATGCGGCCGCGATTTTGCTTTTATTTCCTTTTATACAAACACCATTTATTATCCTCTGATTATGATTTGTTTCTTTAACCAGTAATTTTGCTCCGCCAACACATATTGTTCTGCTTCTGGTGGAATAACTATCCGTGATTGGCAGTGCTGGCGACCGAGAGTTAGTGCAATTAACGGGTGAAAGCAGTTGTAAATTCTTACCGGTACTATGCAGTCAAAACGTGAGGAGAATAAACTCTGGAGGTGGTGGACAGCTCTGTAAATCATGTACGTTTCTCTTTATATTTCTACTTACTCCACTTTAGAATATCAGCACCATTAATTAGTCCGCTAGGTTGTACAATCCCTTGTTCCACACACTAAGTAGTGCCCTTGATCAGGAGTTAGAGAAGGATTTGGTATTCATCCTTGCAGTTTGAAACAACAAGAAGCATTTTGTTGATGGGGTTATTGGGGGCAGGGGCGGGGCTTGTAGAGCGACTTTCTCTCACAAGCACACACACTAACGGACTCACACATTACATAAATTGTCTGAAAAGATTACTCGTTACATCAAAAAAGTAATCCAAGTACAGTGGAACCTCGGATTACGAGCTTAATTCATTCCAGAAGTGGGCTCGTATTCCAAAACACTCGTAAACCAAATTTAATTTTCCCATGGGAAATAATGGAAACTTAAATTATTCGTTCTACAGCCCAAAAAAATAAATACATAAATATAATTAATACAAAATATAAAGTAAAAATTAAACAAATTAACCTGTACTTTACCTTAAAAAAATGTAAAATTAAACCCCGACAGATAAGGGTTTTCGTTTGTGCATCCAGAGTGTATGTGTGTAAAATGTGCGCGCGCACACACACACACACACACACACACATTAACGGATAGACCGTTTTTAAAACCATTTAAAAATTAGCAAAGAACATTCCTAGTCACACTCACGTAAGCGCATACTAACAGGATCACTGCTGTAAGTAAAACAACAACAATAAAAAAACAAATTAAACAGCTCCTCACCTTTGAAAACAATCGCGACAGAGAGAAGTTTGTGTGTTTATTTGGCAACCTGAGAGGAGGGGGGATGAAGGGGGGCTCGCTCGCGTTTACGGCCCCCTTCTCTCAGGTTGCCAAACAAACACACAAACTCTCTGCCTTACACAGACACAAACACGCACACTTAAAAACACTGCAAGCACTAAGACCCAGCAGGGAGACGATAGGTCTCGGCTTTACAGCTCGCCTCCTCTCAGGTTGCCAAATAAACACACAAACTCTTCTCTGTCGCGACTGTTTTTAAAGGTGAGGAGCTGTTTAATTTTTGTTGTTGTTGTTTTACTTTACAATAGTAATCCCGTTAGTATGCACTCACGCGAGTGTGACTAGCGATGTTCCTTGCTAATTTTTAAACGGTTTTAAAAACGGTCTCTCCGTTAATGTGTGTGCGTGTGCACATCTCACCCAGCAGGAGAGACGATTACGTACAATTCTGCTGCAAGAGAGAGAAAAACCGTTGGCTCACTTGTGATGACGTAACGCTCGTTGTTAAAACAAGAAGCGCATGCGTGAAACATGATACTCGGTGCTCGTTAACTAAGACAATGCTCGTTTTTCAAGTAAAAAATTATAAAAAATTGTTGCTCGTCTTGCAAAACACTCGTAAACCACGTTACTCGTAATCCAAGGTTCCACTGTACTTTCAGGCGTCACTTTGTAATGTGTTACACTCAACACTGGTTATCAGATCCGGGTTTGGCTGCTCTCTCCTTAGTACTTTGGACCGTACCGACCTGGTTTGTCCCATGTTGGCGACTGATATTTAGCGTAAATAACAATTATTGGAACACCCATGATACATTACAGTGATACATTAACACCCCAGTGCTGTTCCGGTCTGTTATTGGCACTCGTGGAATACGTGTTGCATAATTATAACCACAATTCTGACTATTAAATTGATAAAGGTAATAAGAATGACAATGTAACACACAGTTCTATTTGTCTAATCGTTTCACAATTAGTGTTCCACAGACTCATGCCCCCACTATACACCAAAGACACATCTGAGGTGAGAGGGATGAAAACTGACAACTGTGATCCATTTACATTTGCTCATTTTAGATCTGAAGAAGAATCCAGTGAGCACCTCAGTGTACTTTAATATTGAATGTGAGAAAAATAAAATTGGACATTTTTGATCTCTGTCAGCATGCTTAGGTGTTGCTATGGCAGCAATGAAGTGAGGAGGCTGAAGGAAAAAGAGCTCATCTACACTCTTACAACCTTGAAACCAAATGAAACGAATGCCATGTTTCGACAGGGATTTCGAATATCAACCGGCTTTACCTCAGGCAGCCTCCCAAGCACTTTGCTCGTATAGCTGATACGTGACTTTCGCTGGAAACATTTAATCTGAATTGACTGCATGTTTCATCTGTTTACAAACTGTTCACTGTAGGACTTTAACTTCAACAGTATTTTCAGTCATTGTATATGGAGAGATGGAAAATCCACCAGGCTTCAATAATTGCAAAAATAGCAAACTGGATTTACTGTTATTTAATATTTCCTCTCTTCATTCCTGTCATTCTAATGTTTTGTATTTTTTTGCTGCTTTTCAGTCAAAAGTTTTTCTTTTCTCTTTTTCAGGTTTCTTTGTCTGGTCCTCTGTAAACTACCTGAAGGGAACTGTGACTGATTGGAAAATATTTTAATGCCTTTAACTATATATTATAAATACAGTATATACATATAAATCTGTACAAACATTTGTTTTTTATGTTTTTTTTGTGTGGGGGAAGCATTTTTCAGGTTGAAGGGAAAGAGAATACGATTTTTTTTTTTTTTTTTTTTTTGCTGAAATGTGACAGGTAGTCATGCTTGTGAGGGGGAGAAACATGGAGGCTAATTAATATCCGTAACCGTTTGTACAGATTTCTTTCAGCCACAGTATTGCACTCGCAGCTCACTGTTTGGGAATCTTAGTGGCACCTGATTTGAATATTTTATTTTTGGAAAAAACAAACTTTAAGTCTGATAGCTGGCCAGGGAACTGCTGCTTTCATGGCCTTTGTTTGGGGTTTTACGTTTTTGTGTTCGTTTTATACCTGTTTTCCCCCCCCTATTTTCCAAAACCTGGAGCCACCGGTCAGATTTACACAAGACACTGAAATATATAAAACACACCATGCAGTGAGACTTGGACATGCCTTGCAGTGTAAATGAGTATTATTGTTTCATTTCTAATTTAACAGATTTTTCACAATATTTTTAGCAATTTTAGAATGGGTTAACGGTTTTGTAATTTTGTAGCTTTTTCACAAAGAAAAAAAACAAACAAACTAAACAACAGTCCGAAACATTGAATGTGACGACTGTTTTGTCTTTTTCACTCTCTTTCTCTCTCGTACATACTTGTACATCCTGATCTCTGTTTAAACTGAAACAGGAAAAAAGGATGCACATGCAGGAAGTCCTATAAAAATATTCACACTACTTGCCAAAAAAGATAATTTTTGTATTACTTACAATCTTAATTACTTTGGCACCATGTAGACTAAAATTGCAGTGAGGGAACTTTTTCTGCTCTTACCACGAAGTGAAAAAAGTGGTGACTCACTGTAGCTTTGGGGGATTTTAATAATATTTATACTTGCTCAACATGTCACTGATGTTGTTCGGTTAACTAATTATGCCTTATTGTTACCAAATGTACAAAGAAATGATTTAAAATGAGCCATTTCTTTTGCAATGGTCATTAAAAATGCTGGATTTGATCAAAATCAGACACCTGTGGTATGTCTTGTTCTTTCATTAATTACATGGATGATGCCCTGTGACTGTAAATCCAATCATGTGAAAAAGTACACCATGCTTCAGTTGTTGTTTTTTTGAATCTCTAAAAAAAATGTTTGCACCAATGTTCAAAACCCTGGTGAGTAAAAATGAGTACATACCATAACTCTGTAATATGTAGTTGCTGAAGTTGCAGTTGCAATTCAATTGTATGTTTGTATAGTGCAGCAAAAAAGTATTTGCCCTCTTCCTGCTTTTCATTTATTTTGCATATTTGTCGCACTTAAATGAGTTGGATCATCAAACAAGTGTTACATAATGTTATATAATATTACACAAAGATAACATGGTTAAATACAATGATGATTTCATTTATTAAGGGGGGAAAAAAGCTGTCCAAACATTCTTTGGCAATAGCAATCAAGCATTTCAGGATTTTTTGGTAGAGCACAGAATTCATGGTTCCATCAATTATGTCAAGTTGTCCAGGTCCTAAAGCAGCCCCAGACCCTCACACAATCACCACTATGTTTGACCATTGGTATGGAATGCTCTGTTAGGTTTATACCAAATTTAATGGGACAGACCCCTTCCAAAAAGTTCAACTATTGTCTCATCAGTCCACAGAATATTTGCCCAAACATCTAATCAACATGTTTTTTGGCAAATGTGAGACGAGCCATTGTGTCCTCTATGGTCAACGGGTGCTTTCGCATTGGAAATCTCCCATGGATGCTAATTTTGCCCAGTCTCTTACTTATGGTTGAATCATGAACATTGACCTTAACTAAGGCAAGTGAGGTCTTGAGTTCTTTAGATATTGTTTTGTAACATTAACACCGCTGCAAGATGAGCTGATCACCAACTATATACCAGTAAACTGGTGACAGGATCATGGGCAGTACAACTTACCCTACCTTACTTTTTTGAGGTCACAAATGGTTCTATAAGCTTATCACTGCATATAATACTTTCTATGGTTGTGTATATGACAAATAAACATTTTAATATGATTTGATTCAATTTTGGCACCCAAGGCTCACCCATGCTTACAGGGACCAAAGCCAATGCTGGCCATGAATCACCCAGCACCAGAACACACAGTGCACCACAGACTGCCACGCAGACAAAAAGCCCAAGGTCACTGACCTGGCCTTTAAACTCCCCAGATTTCAATCAGATCAAGCACCCATAGTATGCGCCAAGCAAGTCTGATCCACCCCACAACCCACAGCACCTTAAGGATCTACTGGATTCCCAGCAGATCAAAGGATTTACAGCAGCTACCCAGAGGCCCTGAGGAGCCACACACTGAGGGCCCAGACCTGCCCTGGTGCCACAAAGGGAACCCAAAACCTAGGTTGCTTTAATGTTGCGTTTAATGTTATGGCTAATTGGTGTACAACAAAGAGCAGCACAAACAGGATAAGTATCAACATTCTGAGGTAGTTGTGTTGAAGTCTTAACATGAGTAGTGAAACGCTAAATTAATATACCTGAGAGTGGTTTACATGCAACGTGTAAAGGCGTTTCAGGCTTCATGACAGTTGGTTTAAGGTGTTTGTGGTTATCCCCTATGTTTTGATCTGTAAACGGTGACCAAAAATACAGTAGATGATCTATTTTTCTTTTGGAAAGATTTTTTTCCTATCCACCCTTCCCTAAATACCATACTTGTTTGCATTTTTGTGTGTTGTCATAAAAATAAACATTTACATGTAGTTCTTTGGTTTTCTTTTAAAAGAAAATGCATTACGTGCTCAGACATTAGACTGACATCGCCTATGATGCCCACTCCTGGGGACATCAACAAATGTCTCACCTTTTATGCTCTTCTTTTTGTAAACAATTCATCACTGTGAATTTTAAATTGGTTAGAGATAAGCAGTAGAGACTACAGTAACGTCATGTCTGATGTCCTTATTTCTTAGCATGATGTAGATACACACTTGAGAGCTTAAGCACCAAACTACCAAATGTTTTTACTTTTATATTCTTAACGATTATTCATTCATGAGCCCTGGAGCTTATCCGAGGAGACTTTGGGCACAAGGCGGTGTACACCCTGGATGGGGTGCCAATCTATCAAGGAGCAAACATGCTATGGGGTTATTTGGGAATGCCAATTATCCTAACCTGCATGTCTTTGGACTGTGGGAGAAAACCAGAGTACCTGAAGGAAACCCATCAAGCACAAGGAGTACATGCAAACTCCACAGAGGCAGGATTCGAACACTCAACCCAGGAGGTGTGAGGCAATAGTGCTACCCAGTTTGATAAAAGATCTTTCTGTGCTTCTTGGGTTTACTCTGGGTACTCAGATTTCCTTCCACAGTTCAAAGACATGCAGATCACGGGCAATTTGGGAATGTCAATCACCCTAGCATGTGAATGAGAGTATGCATTTGTGTGTTTGCCATGCAATGGACTGGCCCCCAGTCCAGGGTGTAGCCCACCTCATGCCTTAAGTCTCCTGTATACAGGATAAAGCTGCATAGATGATGAGTGAATGAGTAAGTAAATAAGAACATGAAATTGATCGAGGGTGCATTTGTAACCCTCTATGACTGTAATTAATAATTTAGCTGACTCTGTACCTCTCAGAGGTTGAGACCAGTAAATGAGACACTGCGCCCAGGTTCTGGACATTTCAGTGTGTTCCCTACTTTAACACAGCCACTCAGAGAGGGCTATTCATTAGCATATAGGTGTGTTAGAGCAGGGGGAAAAACACCAAAGCACTAAAGCGTTCACGATCAGGGTTAGTACTGTAATAAATTCAGCCCTTTTACTATAAGGTGCGTTAGTGTGCTGTTTGGAGCACGGTCTGTGTCTCTAGCGTAAAAACTAATAAGCTATGACGTCATTTTGCAGTCTGGTCTAATGGGGTCGAGAGACGGAAGGGGGGCGGGACAATGTGTGTGTGGGGGGGTAATCTTCAGCTGTCAATCATAGCGTAGAGGAGAAGGAAGTGGGAATTGGGATGGGTGATAAGGATTGGGCTTTCCTTAACACCCAGTGAGGTGAAATTATTCCGGGGGGAGACAGAAGAGAGGTGCGCGCGCGCGTGTGTGTGTGTGTGAGAGAGAGAGAGAGAGACGCAGTGTGGGCGTGGCTTGAAAATAACTCTAGTGGGAGGGGCGGGGTGGCGGCGCTCTTATATCGCTCAGACAGTTTTCTCGTACCGAGCCGTAGTGACACGAATAGACACGAGTGCCGGTGACGTGCGCACCTTTTAAAAACGTCCCAATTTTCACGCGTTATTCTAAGGCTTCGGTACATTTCCTGGGGCTGTTCGAGGTCGGTGTGTCCGCACCTGTTAAGCCTGCGTGTGTGTGAGAGTGTGTGCGCGCGCGCGTGTGTGTGTGTGTGTAAGACGGAGAGGCTGAGGAGGAGGAGGAGGCTGTCTCGGGTACCGACTCTCACCTCACGGTAACGTCGCATCTCCTATCATTCTCGAATAGCAGGTATTTTTTAAATAATTATTTATTTATTTATATATATTTTTTAAAACCCGTTCCTTTTTTCTTTCTTTCTTCCTTTTTTTATCCTGTCCGGTCAACTGTATGTTGCTTTAGAGTTGCTCTCTATATACAAAAAAATCGATGAGTGAGGAAATGTCGCATATGTAAGCAACGCTACAGCGCTACACATTTTCCTCGAGCTATAACACAGTAACGTTCTCTCGCTCAGGTAAAACACCGACTGCTTTGAAGATACACAGGCTACACACACACGCGCGCGCGCACACACACAAACACACACACACACCATTCTGGTATCACTTGGAAGCTGTTTATATCCGTACACGACGTACAAAATGGCCAGGACTAGCTATATCAGCTCTCGGCCTCGTCCAGGACCCGCATAACCGTGCGCGGGGAACGGGAGACACCACACACACACACACACACACACACACCATGGTGGATGTTTTCACCTGAGCAGGAGTCTGCACTTTCAGCACAACCTTTAATAAGATTTTAACGTTATCTATTAAAGATGCAGGTGTGGCCGAGAGTTTTCTATAGAGATATGTATGAGAGGAAGCCCTTGAGATTAACTCGATGTAGAGGTTAAGGCCAGTTCATCATCTGTAGTAAATGATGTAATGTTGAATGATAAACAGCACTAACACACTTAATGCACACATGCTACACATCTGTTTAACATCATGCCTGCTTATGCATCAGAAGCTGTTAATAATAATAATTCGTATTATTATAGTTTATAATAGTAGTAATAATAATATAGTAATAGATCACTCCAACCTGGATTTTTTTTATTTTATTTTTTTACATTAAAGCATCCAAAGTTTGTGCATTTGTACATTTTTGTGGAACAACTCCAGCTCCAGCATTGTGCTAGTGTTGAGTAATCGATTGTGCTACTTTATTTAAAGCTAGTAACTGAGTGCTAATAAAATGCACGTTTAACCAGGACGAGACCCCGGTGTGTGTGTGTGTGATGCAGGCGCAGATGGATCTCTCTCTCTCTCTCTCTCTCTCTGTACTCGCACTCCTCTGTCCGTGCTCTTGCCTTTATACTTCTCTGCTTCATGTCAGTTTAATGCATGTCTTCTTCCATGTCCCCTCCCTTCCTCCCTCAGATGGCCGGAATGAGTTTCCTCTCCTTTCTCCTCTTTTGCTTGACTGCCGTTGCCCATGGCAACAAAGGTCAGTGGCCTCCATCCTTTTGCATGTTGATTATGAGCAATGTGAATAATGACAGCTGTCCCGGAGAATGATGACATGATGACAAAAAGTAAAAAAATATAAACGAAAAGGCATCCCCAAAAATGTGTCATCTTGTGCCCGCTGTCACCCTTGACCCCTTGAATGTATCACATGCACTGTATCTGTTTTAAACAGCATTAAGTTTTTAATGTGTCATTGATATATGGGCCGTGGACGTTATGAGCAGGGTAATGAATAGGCCGGTCGATTAGTAACACTAGGAAGTTCCACTACTAGAGATTTCAATTGGATGAATAGACAACTGAATATCGTGAAACGCAAACAAGGTGAAATTCCTGCAGTGTAGTGCTGTTTTACAGTGTTGTGACTGTGTGACTGCTGGTGATGTAAAAGATGTAAAAGCTAACAAAAGACAGAGAAGAACGTAACACATGTTTTGTTTATTTTCTTCTCTGTTTACAAGAAAAATATAGAGAGAGATTGCTGTAGGGAGTGGTGGAGTGAGCCAGTGTGGACAAGAACAGCTGGAAATTCAAATCTCAATCTGTAATCGGTAGAGTAATCCAAAAGCCTGATGCTCAGATTAATGCTACGGGGAAGAAAGGCAGAGGGAGCGGTAGAGAGAAAAGCCAGAAGAGAATCAGAGTTGAAGCACAGTGTGTTTGTCTGAGTGGTCAGCAGTTGCACATGATAAATCCTCACACTCTCCTGGAAGAGCAGAATGCTAAATCATGCTGCGAATATGCAGAATATGGGTTCTGATTATGCTGTGTGTGCTGCCATCTTGAATAGTGCATTACAGCAATGCAAATTTGGTTCATAAAATATTGCCATCCTCACCCAGTTTGATTTATTTTTTTGCCCTGAGAGAACGATATTAGTGAAGAGTTGTGATTTGTGAGCGATACCTCAGGCAAGAAAATTTAACATACTCATTGTGGCGTTCAATTGGTATAGGTTTCACAGGACATGTTTCTTTGCAGTCTTTCAGCCAGCTAGCGTGTTCATGAATCTGTAGCTGCAGGTGTAGAGGAGCATTGATATATATTGATGTTTGTTCTCAGAGGGAAGTGCTTTTCAGAGGGAAATCACAATGAGATGTTCAATCTGTTTGACTGATAAACCCCATTGTGGGATGAAAGAAACACATTTGTGTGTCTGTGTTCCAGTTCATGTACTGTTTGTGTATAGGTTAGTTGCATGTTTGCATGTGTGTCTGTATACTTTTGGGGGATTACATGTATGTGTACTGTATATGAAACAGAGACTTACTAATGGCTATGAGTTTATTTCTATGAGCCCAGTTATGTGTCCAGGTCTTGAGGAAATGTCTCTTTTACATCCATAAATACAAAATATTTTAAATGCTTTCATGCTCTTGCATTGTCTCTTTTTTAATTCTTCTCAGCAAATAAACACAAGCCATGGATCGAGACAGAGTATCAGGGTATTGTCATGGAGAACGACAACACCGTCCTGCTGAACCCACCACTGTTTGCCCTGGATAAAGATGCACCTCTTCACTATGCAGGTAATGAACACAAGCGTCACCTCAGCAAAATGTTATAGCCAACCATTATTAATGTTAAGCCACCATTTGACTCTTGAGCGCCTTACCCTTAAACTTTGTAAATAAATTTTTATTCATGTAACCCTTAACTGGCAACTTGGTATCCCTCCACCATTAACTTTGTAATGCTTATCTGTCAATTCTGTAATTTGTAACCTTCAGCTCTGTAATCATTAACTGTCAGCTCTGTAATTTATTCTTGTCAGCTGTGTAATCTTTATCTGTCAGCTCTCCAATCCTTATTAATTGGGTGTAATTGTTTCTCATTGGCTCCATAACCTTTAACCGTCAGCTCTGTAATTCTTTCTTGTTAGCTACGCAGTCTTAATCCCTTCAGCTCTGTAATCCTTATTTATTAGGTCTGTTATCATTTTTTTAAAGCTCTGTAATCGTTTCTTGACAGCTCTTAAATCTTAACCTGTCAACTCTGTAATCTTTAACTGTCAGTTCTGTAATTCTTTCTTATCAGCTAATCTTTATCTATCAGGTCTGTAATCCTTATTAATCAGTTCTGTAATTCTTTCCTGTTGGCTCCATAATCTTTATCCATCAGATTTGTAATCTTTAACCGTCAGCTCTGTCATCCTTTCTCATCAACTCTGTAATCCTTACTTGTCAGCTCTGTAATCTTAAATGTCACCTCTGTAATCTCTACCTATCAGCTCTGTAATCCTTATCTGTCAACTCTGTAATCCCATCTTGTGACCTCTGTAATCCTTTCTCCTCAGCTCTATAATTTGTAACTGTCAGCTTTGTAATCCTTTCTCGTACACTCTATAATCTTTAACCATCAGCTCTGTAGTCCTTTCTCTTCCGCTCTGCTTCCGCTAGTTTTTATCCGTCAGCTCTGTAATCGTTTCTCGTAATCTTTAACTGTCAGCTCTGTAATCTTTATCCATCAGCTCTGTAGTCCGTAACCGTCAGCTTTGTAACCTTTATCTGTAACCGTTATCTGTCAGTTATATAATATTAATCTTCAGATCTGTAACCTTTGCCTATCAGCTCTGTAACTTTTAAATTAAATAAAATAAGACATAAAGTAAATGTCTTATCTCGTATACCACAGTAATAACTGCACTCAATAACTGCTGCTACTCCATTGCACTGTCATTACTTGTGTACACACAGGTTGAGTTTATAAACAAGATTAGTGTTGATTTATCACGGGGGCAGTTTGGAGTAAAGGGCTGTTGGTTTAGTGCAGCAGGAAGTAATTACACACCAGTGTTTACACAAATTACATAAAATTATGGAAGGATAAAGCGTGCCTGGCCTGCTCTCTCCACAGGCTGACTTAGCTTCTACAGAGACATGTTCATGCACGACTGAACTTTTAAGGCTTCCGGAGGTAGCATCACACTTGCAGCATGGTTTCTGATGCTGTGAACCTATAGTGGGGAGGAATGCCAGGTTTAGATTTTTTCCTTTTAATTTTTATATAATAATAATAATAATAATAATATTAATATTAATAATGGTGTGCGATATTGGAATATTGTGTGTGGCATTTAAAGACTGAAGAAGAATGAAGAACTCTTTCTTTTTCCAGACCGCACCCTTATTTTATTTTCATTTGCCCTTCCAGTCTGTCTTTCCTTTGGTTATTTTATATCTGTTTATCAGTGCTCTATCGCTCTCTCTCACTTTAGGGGAGATTTGTGGGTTCCGAGTGCACAATGGTCCAGGCGGCTCTGGTTCAGCTCAGTTCGAGGCCGTGGTGTTGGACCGCTCCACCGGCGAAGGCCTTGTTCGCTCCAAAGAGCCACTAGATTGCGAGAGCCAAAGGGAGCACAGCTTTACCATCCAGGCCTACGACTGCGGAGAGGGTCCTGATGGCACCAACAGCAAGAAATCACACAAGTAAGAGAAACTCTGTCCTTCAGAGGAAAGATATTGTTTTGCATCAAGGTATCATTTTGTAAATGTGTACAACAAATGTGTTTTAGTGGTGTAATATTCTGTAATATATAATTTTTCTCTGTCTCTAACTTCTCCCTTCTCTATTTCTCCATCTCAATGCCTCAATGTGTTTCTATTTCGGCATCTGACAGGGCCACAGTACATGTGCGTGTGAACGACGTGAACGAGTTCTCCCCCGTGTTTGTTGAGCATCGTTACGAGGCGTCCGTCCCTGAAGGTCGTCTTTTTGATCGCATCGTGCGTGTGGAAGCTCTGGATGCTGACTGCTCACCTCAGTACAGCCAGATCTGCTTCTATGACATCATCACACCCAACGTCCCATTTGCAATCGACAATGACGGTGAGACCCAAGCTCCTATGGCTTCAGTCCTTTTCTGTATTTTTTGCACGTAAAGCTTTGAAGATGGATGACCAACTTTTCCCTGTTCCCATTTCATCTTATCTCTATCAGTACATTTTATAATAGACCACATTATGGTGTGCAATTTATTATACAAGACAGTTATGTTTATGAAATATTCAGTATAGCATATGCATTAGTGTATATTTTGTTGAATGAATTCCTGGAGGCTATCATTACTCATCTCTTTTCTTTCATCCTTCCATCCAGTTTTTGTCATACCAAAGCCCTTTTTTTGTGCTATCTTAGTAAGTAACTGATGTAGATGTGATTAGTAGCTCTGGTTTTGTATCTTTATCCTGAAGCAAGATGAAGAATTATGATTCACTTTGATATCAATTCAGTGCAGAAGAGAACCTCGCTCATAGACTCAATGACAAACCCAGAAGATCAATAGCTGACATTTTGTAATTTGATAAGAGCCAAGAGAGAAGGAAGCGAGCATGGAAGGCAGGTTGACCATGTGAGAGGAGAGAGAGAGAATATAAGAGGGTCATGGGAAGGTGACAGAGAGAGAGTAAGAAAGGCTAGTATTTTTACTGATGACCTTGCAGATTTCTGCGCCGGGCTGTGTGGGGTTCGACTGGTAATTTGGGTCAGACTAAACCAGGCACCACTGGGTGAATGCCCTTGCAGTGTGTTTCCATGGCTGTGTAACACACTTTCTGTTTCTTTTGTGTTTTTTTGCCATTTTTCTCCCAGTATGCCCCATCTCTGCTTTTATTTGCCTTTCTCATTTTTTTAAGAAGTGTTAGTTTATGTACCTTTTCAGAAATCTTTTATTTGATTACATAATTGTACTTTATGTATCTAGAACTATTCAGCCCTTTTTGCTAGTAAATTCCATATCTTAGGTTCTTTACTTCCATTTATAGATCTCTGCTGATGCAGCTTTTCTTTTGTTGCTTACATTGTTGGAATAATGTTTTAATAAAGTACCTGCTGATTTTTGCCTCTTTGTTACATTCTTCGCTTGTCAGCGGGTGAATACCTCTGTCTCTCTCTCTCTCTCTCTCTCTCTCTCTCTTTCTCTCAGGAAACATTAAGAACACTGAACCTTTAGACTCCAAGAAGCAGCGTGTTCACAGCTTCTGGGTGACTGCATTTGACTGCGGGAAGAATCGAGCTCAGGCTGATGCCCAGGTCGTAGTTACTGTAAAACCTTCTTGCAAGCCCGGCTGGATTGGTACGAAGCTTAATTTTTCACCAAGCATTTTTTTTCCTGCTATGTCACTGCTGTGTATGTGGATACTGAATATTGCAACTATTCACTGTACTGTATTAATCTATAGGCTATCTTAATATAACAAACAAATTAATTATGCTCCGTTTATTAACACTGCCATAAAGGCATTTTTTCTTGAGTTAAATTTTTACCCATTTGGTTTGAACTCTGGCTGTTAAAAGGAAAAATAAAAATTAAATAAAATTTTATTCAAAAGAAAAGTTATAGAGAAAGAGAGTGAGAGAGAGAAAGAGAGTACTTTATTGATCCCTAAGGGAAATTGCAAAAGCAACCAGTTCACAGATTATTTAACAACATACAAGCAACAATGTAAAAAAGAATATTAAGTCTAGGTTAAAATAAAAAATCACAGAAGAGAAAAGGGTAAAACTATAAAAGTAAAACAATATGATACACTGTTTATAATAGTGCAGTCAGGTGGAATTTTTAAAAACTGCACATTAAGGTGCATTAATGAGGTAAAAACCAAAATCCTCATAATGATAGACACTGATCTTGTTATTATTGTTTGTCCGACACGTCCCAGGATGCTCGATGGGATTGAGATCTGGGAAATCTGAAGGCTCTATTAACAACCTTGAACTTTTTGCTACTGTTACTGTTGCTCCCTGCTACTGGTTCTAATACCGTGCTTTTGTGGCCAGCATTGGGGTTTAACATTGGCTTTTTTGTGAGCTCGGACAGGCCAGCCCCCCAGGCATTGATGAGCCTTGGGCATCTGTCATTCTGTCATTGGTTTACTAGTATATATTTTTTATCAATGATATTTAATATATATTTATAATATTTCTGAGTGGGAATGACCAGAAGCTGATTTTTTTTCCTTTTCTTAAACAAATTGAGTTAGTTCTATTTATTGGCATCTATTTACAGCAAATTACCTGTTCTTTTCTGTATAATGCAGTTGTATTTGCAATATATGTGTTTCTCAGGCTGGTCGAAGCGAGTTGAGTACACACCTGGGTCCGGCAGCATCCCCCTCTTCCCCAGCCTGCGGCTGGAGACATGTGAGGAGACGGTGTGGAATATCCAGGCCACTGTGGAGCTTCAGACTGGCCATATTGGGAAAGGCTGTGACCGTGATAGTTACTCTGACCGCTCAGTCAGGAGGCTCTGTGGTGTGTCTTCTTACCTCAGACTCAGTAGCTAAAAATACATTTTTGTTTTCCATTCGTGTGCGATATTACTGGCACTAACATTATAATATTATTTTTACAGATTTTGTTGCAATAACATAAATCACATTTTCACCCAGGTGCTGTAAGAGGTGAGGTCGACTTGCTCCCACCTCCGTCCCCCGCTGCAAACTGGACGGCTGCACTGCCCACCCTTCCCTCTTCTGACTCGTCCCTGGTATTTTCTTTCAACGGCTCCACCCACGTTGCCGTGGTTCCCGACTCTGTAACTTCAGCAGTGCCAGGAGATCACTTCACCCTCCAGCTGTGGATGCGGAGGGGCGGGGCCAACATTCAGCCGCCGGCCAATCAGGCAAGAGGAGCGCGTAAAGAAGAAGAAACAATTGTGTGCAGCATTGTGAAAAATGGTAAGTTATATTGCTAATCACTTTATCTTTCTCATTGTCTACTGAGTCATTTTTAATGTGTGTGTAGATAATGACCAACTCCAGATTTATGGACACCAGTGCTAAAAATCAACATTATATGGAAAAACATATTTTGTCAAACCTGTTAATTATTGAATTTAGGTGTTTCAATCAGCTCCCTTATCCCCAGTGAAGGGCAATCTTATTGTTTCAGCATATTAAGACATCATGGACAATGCCATGCTTCCAACTTTGTGGCAACAGTTTGGGGAAGGCCTTTTTGTATTCCAACATGATGGTTCTGTAGTGCACAAAGCAAGGACTATAAAGTTATGGTTTGATGAGTTCAGTGTGGAAGAACTTGACTGGCCCGCACACAGAGCCCTGACATCAACCCCATTGTGCACCTTTGGGATGAACTGGAACAGAGATTGTGAGCCAGCCCTTCTGTATGTCAGTGTCTGACCTCATAAATGCTCTACAGAATGAATGGGCACGAATTTCCACAGAAACACTCCAAAATCTCTCCAAGAAGAGTGGAAGCTGGTATAGCTGCAACAGTGGAACCAACTCCATATTGTATGAAGTATATGTATTTGGATACAATGTAATGTACAGGTTTGTCCATATAGTCTGTTTTAGAAAAACAAGTAACACAAGCAATATTTTATTGTATCCTGGCCTAATGTAAATAATATGTTTAGTTAAAACACTATGAAGATTCTGTTTCTTTTTTTAACACAGTATTAAAACAATGCTTTCATAAAAATTGGCTCAGGTGAGGGTTAAATTTGGGTATAAATTATGCTCAGTGAACATTTTATTAGGAAACCATTATACTAACATTGGGTAACGCATCCCATTGCTCTCAAAAGACCATCAGTGTTCTGTACATGGATTTCACTAGATGTTGGAAATATTCCTTTGAGATTCAGGGCTATGTTGATTACATCACATAATTCCTGCAGATTTTTTTCAAATGCACTTTCATGCTGTGCCTCTCTCCTGTTCCACCACATCTCGAAGCTGTTCTACTGTGAGATTCAAATGCGAGGATTTAAAATCACTGTAATGTTCATGAAACCGGTTTGGAATGATTTTTGCATGGTGCATGGTCATGCTGGAAGTAGCCACTGGAAGTTATGGCCATGTCGAGCAACAATACTCAAACAGGCTATGGCATTCAGTAACGATTGATTTGTATTAACAAACCAAGACAACATGTCCCATACCATCACACCACCTCCATCAACCTGATGCTGTACAAAAGGTGGGTCGAATCCATGGATTCATGCTGCTGTTTCAAATTCTGACCCTATCATCTGTGTGCCTCAGCGGAAATCACGGTTCAACAGACCAGACTACAGATTTCCAGTCTTCGGCTGCTGTCCAATTTGGGGGATTCTGTGCTCACTGCAGCCTCGGCTTTCTCTCCTTGTCTGGCAGAAGTAGAACCCTACACAGTCATCTGCTGTTGTAGCCCATCCGCCTCAAGCTTTGAAGCCTTGTACATTCTGAGATGCTTTTCTATTCACCACAAATTGTACAGAGTAACCATAGCCTTTCTGTCAGCTCGAACCAGTCTGGTCATTCTCTGCTGACCTTTCTCATCAACAAGGCATTTTTGTCTGCAGAGCTGCCAATCACCGGAAGCATTTTTATCTTTATTGCACCATTCTGAGTAAACTCTCGAGATGTGTGAAAATGTGTGCGAAAATCTCAGCATGTACTTAAGCCAGCTTGTCTGGAACCAACTCTCATGTCATGGTCAAAATCACCAAGATGACATTTTCTCCCATTCTGTTAGCTGAGGTGAGCATTACCCGAATCTACTGGCCTGTATCTGCATGATTTTACGGATTGCACCGCTGCCACACAATTGGCTGGTTAGATAATTACATAAATGTATAGGTATAGTAAAGTGTTCCTCATAAAGTGTTCATCGAGTATATATTTAAAATCTGTTTATCATATTAGTGCAGCTGAATTATCCATGTTATATGCTTAATGTAGCAGTTTCCAAATAATAAATCTACCAAACACTGACATTACAGTGTTTGCCAACCAGAAAATTAATATTTGATGAACAACTTTTTTTATATATATTTTCAATTTGTGCACGTGGACTGCTGCTTTCCTTCAGATGACAGGATTTAAATTGCTTTTTCAAAACACAGGCAAGCTACAGTATAAATCAGACTTGAAGCTTCAGTGAATAAGCCAACAGCACAGTCATCGGCATAGCTTTGTTTGTTTTGTTTTTATTCTTTTTTGCAATCACACATCATACAGGTTCATTTGGTCTCCTGCAACACAACACAATTCCAGTTGTAGTTGTGATGCATAGTCAAGCTCAGGTGCCGCATCAGGTATTTCTGGGCTACAGTTAAGAAGGGAAAATGCAATCCTTGAAAAAGCTTTGTTGACATGGACTTGGGATCAAACCATTTTCAGACTTGGCCTTTATACAGTATAACGTGGCAATGTTGGTTTGTTAAAGGCAATATAAGTAGGGTGCGGAGATTATTCTACACATACAGTAGTTGCTTATTCTCTCGAATTCTGGAGTTGACACTTTTCTATGCATCCTTTGTACAACTTTTCTTTCTTCCATATTCATGCCATACAATGCTTTCTGATATTGTGTTAGCTTTGTTATCCATGATGCTTGAGAAATGGCTTATCCAGCTAAAGTGCTGTTCTCCTCCCACCATTACTAAGCTGAGTCACAAGAAAGAGTCATGGATTAAGCTTTCTTTCTCCTTTTCTCTCTCTCTCTTCCTCTCTTTTTCTCTCTCTCTCTCAGACACATACACGCACGCACATTCAAGGTGCTATGGAAATGATTATCTGAAAGGACGTGCCTTCTTTCTTCCCAGATTACTGTTACAGTACCTGCTTGTGCAAAACTGAATACAGAATGGCATAAAATGAAGTGTGAAGTCGGATACTAATGAGTAACTATTGTGTCTATATTTGTATGTGTGTGTTCTTATTAACAGATGACTCCTACTCACACTACTCTCTGTCAGTGCATGGCTGCCGCCTGTCTCTTTTTTACTGGCCGGATGTCTCAGCAGCACGGCCTGTTAAATTTCTCTGGAAGCTTGAGCAGGTAAATTGTGTAAATGCATATGGAACATAAAAACCATTCAGTTATACTAAATAATAGTTTTGTATTTAAATTCTTTGGTCAACTTGTGATTAGTTTATTAATATGAAATACATGGGTTGTAGAGAGTTGGATGACGGTTGTCATGTAGATGTAATCACGTCCACCTAGACTCACTTTGATAGCATCACGTTGAGATAATTTTAAACGAATGACCCAAACAATGTTGCAGATACATCCTCAGAACAACTAAAAGAATAGTTAACCTCTATTTGGAGCATTTATGCTGAGTAACATCCACAACGTCCCGTGTTTCCTACACATAGAGTATACTTTGGTGGAGCCCAGGTACATTTGCCCATCGTTTTTTAAACCTGTCAGGGAGAATAATGCCATCCGTGGACAGTTCCTCTCGCACAACCCTCCTGTACCTGTTTATTCTGCTACTGCAAGAGTGGTGTAATGAATGGCAGTAAATGCAGCGGATGCCAGCTGCCATAAAAAGAATTAAAAGTTGGTCTGACATGCTCTGCAGGGAAACACGATTTCGCAAGATAAACAGGCTCTTTTTAATAATAATAATAATAATAATAATAATAAAAACAGAAAGTTAAACCCTCAAACCTCAAGTGGCACGATCCGTGCGGCAAAACAGCACTGGACAATAACAAATTTGTTTAACAAAAAAAAAAAAAAGGTTAAACTTGGGATTGGGATTGCATTTGGGGTTTCTGCTATGTCATATGGAACAAAAGATCTTTTACAACGTGTACATTTTACTGCTACTAGAATACAGGAATAATGTCACAAAATACATATTTTATTCATTAGCATAAAGCAACCATAAAAAAACACATGCGAACTAATAAATCTATGCTATTTCTTTGCCTATGTGACCTTTTTTTTTTTTCGCTTAGTCATGTTTGTGTAGTTCGTATAGTATATATAATATATATCATCATATTGCCTTGAAAAAAGGATGTGTCAATTCTGATACTTATTTACATTTATTAAAACATGCTAATGTAAAAAATGGATACAATGCTCTGTGTTTACAGTGTTTAGTTTGAATTTTTTTTACCTCGCCTTACCCTACACATATGGGTAGATACTGTATTTCAGACCTGTGGGAAACAATGACATCCGACCACATCCACGGTCCCTTAAGTTTCCAACATGGTTTAGAATTCCGATCAGAAATTGGGAGGGGCACAGCAGCTTCCGGCACACAGCCGGTGTATCTCATGTCATGCGTCTCTCATGTTGTAATGTTACCTCTCTGTTTGATTTTTTTTTTCGAAAAGGAAAATGCATTATGTCTATTTTTACAGAACAGATCTAAAATGTTAAGATTTTTATCTTAACACATCATTTTTTCCCTCTTTTCCCTGGTTTACAATTGAATATTTTGGTAAACTGCTGTTGTCCTTATGGCGCTCTTTATGTACGCGTAACAAAATCAGGTAGTACAGTGGTGAGCACTCCGTTCTCCCACTACAGGGACTGGAGTTTGAGTCATGCCTAGGCCATCGGTTTGGTATTAATGTCTGTGTACTATGTACGCGTGGTGGAAGGTACATATAAATTTGCTATGGGATATACAAGAACCAGGATGACCTTTGCCATGTTTTCTCCACAGGTTTGTGATAGCGAATGGCATCACTTGTCTCTTAGTGTGCAGTTTCCCTCCGTCACACTGTATGTAGATGGCGTGACCTTTGATCCTGCACTCATTCATGACAATGGTGCCATCCCTAACCCTGTCCCGCATCAGAAGCTGGTGATTGGAGCATGTTGGGGTAGGTGCACTAAAGCCACTGTTAAGTAAACTGCAAGATGCAAACAGTGTTTGTGTGTGTGTGTGTGTGTGTGTGTGTGTGTGTCAGCCGCTGCTGAAGAGAAAAAAAAAAGCATCCAGTTAGAAACATTTGTTCCGGTAGCAGCAGCTTGGTGACAGCTTGGTTTTATCTTCTGTTTAATTGCAGTGTGTGTGCATTTCTCTTCGATATTAAAATCATTTGATTGATTTATTATTCAGCAAAATAGAAAAACAGGTGTGTGTGCAGGCATACGAGTAAATGTTTGCTAGGCAGATGCCCAGTCAGGCTTTTATTCTCCTGCTGTTCTCCTTTTCTATCCTGCAACGTGTGTTAATTGGAATTAATTCTATTAAAAAATTGTCTTTCTCCTGTCTTTCCTTTTCTCAGAGCCTGAAAACAAGCAGAAAGATATTCTCAACAACAGCATCCCAGAAGGCAAGGACACCAGTGAGTGATGAGCTCTTCAGCTGAGAACATTGTGTGTGTGTGTGTGTGTGTGTGAGTGGGAATCATGGTGGGCGAAAACTGATCAGCAACACAGGCCATCCGGCCATCGCTAATTTTAGTGCTTATAATACAGTAAGACATGATTAGATATGGTTTTGAGTCTGAGCCAGAGAAATATGTGATAAATGTGAATATTACAAATGTAGGTTACACAGATTATAGTATTACAGTATGAAATGAGACTCTTGGCCTTAGTTATAATTTTTTGCAATTTATATTTTATGGCAGTCATGTTATACTGTACATCTTCATGGTGAAGATACCTGGTTTTGCTCCTGTAATACAAAAATAAATTAGATTAGATAAAGATTAAATCCATGATGTTTAAACCAATGTTTAAATCTGTGGCCAATAATAAGTTTCAATATTAATATAACACTCTGTGTTTTTAATTATAAGTAATTATGTTTTCTACTGTCTCCTCAAAAACTGTAGGGAGGTTTGTTGGTGGTTACCGTGGCTTGTTGTCAGGTGTAACAGTGCGTCCAGGAAGTGTGGAGCCTCACAGCGTGGTGGAGTGTCTGTATGCCTGCAGGGAGGGTCTGGATTTTGGCGACCTCGAGAGTCTTGGCTCTGGCATGAAGGTATTATGACTGAACAGTATAACCACTTTGCTCTCCCACTGTTCTCTTTCTCTATATATTTAAGTCCAAATTCTTTACATGGGATCTCAGGACAAAGCAGGTTACATGAAACAGGGTGGGAATGGCTCATACTGTATTTTATAAAAATTGTAATGAAATAAGGCCAAGTTTCCTTAACTGTACCACAGAAGGACTACGTTCCACTTCATGACAAAGCTCATGTCTCCTCAGGTTCATGTAAACCCCAGTCAGTCAGTGCTGGTGCTGGAGGGTGACGACATCGAGAGCTTCAACCGAGCGGTTCAGCAAGTGACCTACAGAAACTCTCTGCGATTTGCCACACCCGGAGTGCGCCCTCTCAAACTCAGTACATCCCTCAGGTACACATTGAAGTATGTTACAGAAAGTTCAGAGTTTAACTGTATCATACAGTACAGTACTGTGCAAAAGTACTGGGTCTGGATCCTGTTAGGTGGCACGGTATGGAGAGCCGCACCACGAGATGTTTTACTGTGTAAGAGCCCTAACACAGGGCTTCAGAGGGGGTGGATGAAACAGGAGGCTGCGAGAGTGCTTATGAAAAGCCCGGGAGAACCTTTTCTTTATACCTGACCCGCTTCAAGAGGAATGTTGTTTGTTTGTTAAGCCACATAATGTCCTTTGTATCATTCTAGAATAAACCATGTAACTTATGTGTGAAATGTGGAATAATGAACTCACACTCTAAAAAAAGAAGCAAGAAAACTGATCTGTTTAAAGACTGGACAAGGACGGATATAGGGTGTTAGATTTACTGTAATCCATCTTAAAAAAAGCAGCGATTTGGAAGTTGATATTCGGTAGTGGGGTGTGCAGGGTTCAAAAGCTACTAGTTATAGCCCTGTTCATACCTGGCATTAACCTGGGTCTCAAGTGAATCCATTATCTCTGTGTCTGAAGTGAACATTTGCGATGGTATTTTATACATCATTTCCGCATTAAGGCTTTCACACACTTATTCCATCAGTCTTTTGATGCTTTGTCCCGCTGGCCATAATATCCTACTAATCATAGCTCCAGTACCTGCATGGGCGGATTTCAAACATCGGTCTTCTATCAAAACTTATAAATGAATAAGAGCTGAGACAAATAAAGAAGTTTAAAAAACCAACCACTTTCTTCTGCTGGTGTAGCACCACCTTAATCAGTTAGCCCAGTGGCAGACAGCATGATTTTTTTAAACAGGTTTGCAATTATTATGTGTTTTCTGGCTCGGGTAATCGTGCAGTCGATTTGGCGGTCCTTTGTCGCTGTTTGGAATGCATTTAGATGCTTTTGAGTTCACGCAACAACTATAATGCGGCCATATGGTTACCAGAACACGTCTGAGTGTGATTTGAGTGATGGGATCTTGAAAACACATTTGACCCGTGTACTAAGCGCCGTCCCCTTGTGACTGAGTTACACAGGTTGCATGTTAATGCTAGGGGTGTGAACGGAGCGTGAAAGCAGAATAAGAAAATCCTTGTGAAATCCTTTATACATGAAGCAGAATTATCAGCTTGAATACATCAATTCACAATATGATGTAAGTGGTTTCAATTTACTTTAATGTCAGATTGGCGTGGCAATAGATTAAATATTTGTTTTTGGGTTGGATTGACCTACTTACTTTAAATCATACATCAGTGTACCCTCTCTTACCCTTTTTGCACAGGTGCTTTAGTGAGGAAGGCTGTCTCTCTCTGCGGCAGCTGGAAGGTTATTTGGTAGTGCTCCAGCCTGATGCTCCTCAGATCTCTCTCTCAGGCGTTGGACCTCACCTGGCTCGCCCTGCTCCTGAGTTCGAGGCTACGCATGGAGTGCCTCTCTTTCCTGAGCTCCGCATCGTCTGTTCCCTCTCTCATGCCGTGAACACTGCCGTCCAGGACATGGAAGGGGGGGGTGAGGCAACTCAGCATTCGCAAAATTCCCCACAAAACACTAAACACTTTCGCTTAACCATTCATTTAAACACCTCATGAGAAAACCCAGGCCTACAGTATGTACTTACTGTAAGAGTGTCACGGAAACTCTATGTCCTTTATCATCTTTACTGTCTCTTTGCTTTCCTTGTGGCTGTGGTGGATATTTCAATCAATATATGACATAAAGAGCTTTGTGTCTTGTGGTTTTCATTTTATTTATGCTAATTGTGTGCACTGTCTGCATCTCAATCAGCTCTCATGTCAGACGCAGTGGCCCACACGCTGGATGGCTGTGAGGTCCAGCCATTGGGGGAGGAGCTTAACCCAGAGAAGGAGGAGCTTTTAGTTGACATGGAGGCACTGAAAGAGAAAGGACTGGATATCATCAACACAACAGCCTATATCGCTATCACTGGTAATTCCCATATATATAGTTTCTAAAAAGTTTGGTTCAAAGTCAAGAGTTTAAACACACTTACTTATTCAAGAATTTAATATACTTTTACACAATGTAGAACTATACTGAAATACTGAAGACATCAAATCTATAAAATTATATTTATGGAATTAGACAGCGGTATAGATACTTTGCTGCTTAAAGTGCAATAAAGTGTTACAAAAGGTATGTCAAGCTCTATGAAATCAGGTTTTATGAAAAAAAATTATAAATAATTACTGCAGGTGTGTAAACATATTCAGTCTTTACAAAGTGCATTTTTATGTTTTCGCTTTCTTTTAAATTCATCCTTTTTATTTCCAGGAGCGGAGTCTATCTCAGTCTATGAGGACATCCTGCGTTCTGTTCGTTACCGTTTAGCTAAAGGCTCTGCACGTTTCGAGAGGAGATTCAGGTTGTCCTGTTCAGAAATGAACGGACGGTACACCAGTAACGAACTCACACTGGAGGTACAAAAAACACTGTTTGAAAATGTTCAAATATCAAATTGCAATTTATATATAATTATATAAAATGTAAATTTCCTACTTTGTTCTTTTTTTATCCTAGGTAAATTTCCTGCACTCTTTGGACAGCCTATATCACCCATCACACCTTTTGGCGTCTCAGCAGCAGTTTCTCCATCCGTCTCATCACACAGGAGAGCTCAGTGGACATACGCTGCCGAACCCACATCGCAACTCTGGTACACAGTGACTCATCAAAAAATCACCTACATAACACGCACTGCAGTGCGCAACAGTCAGGAAACCGAGTGCCCACACTGCACAATGTCTGAAATTTCCCAATTTTCCCTTCTCCTTCAGTGGTTCCCGGGGCTGCCACTGTCATCATTATGGTGTGCGTGGGCTTCTTGGTTGTCATGGTAATCCTTGGCGTGTTCCGCATCCGTTCCATCCATCGCCGTGGAGAGGGAGCAAGAGGAGCCGGCAAAGAGAGCAGCAACCAATGGGATGATTCAGCCCTTACTATTATCGTCAACCCCATGGAGGTGAGTGCGACAAGGAGCTTTAAATTTACTGAGTAATTAAACTGGTCTGTTGTGTAATCGATGTATGCCTTCATCCTTGTCAAACCCCGTCAGTCCTACGAGAACCGCATGGGCATTGCTGCAGATACGGAGGGGGAAGGCGACGATGAAGAGGAAGTGGTTGAATCGCCCGATGACTCAGCTGATGACCAGCGAATCATCATTAAAAAGGAGGGAAGAGATTCCGCCCCCCGTCGCTACTGAGTCAAGTGTATAAACAGCCACACTCACGAAATCTAAAAAAAAAATTATAAAGCCCACAAACATGAAACATAAGAATCACACCCTTACATATATTCACACAGCATAAATGTATTTGTATCAGGCTTTGTGAATGCATTGTCTCTGGAATGTATGCTCACACACACAAACACACACACACACACACACACACACACACAAACTGAAAAATACCAACATCCATGCAATGCACAGTGCATAGCATTTCACTCCAATGTCCAGTGCTTAGTTCATATCTCACTCAAGACTCTATAATGTATGGCACAACAATGTACTTAACTTCAGTGAATGTGATCATTGCACTGTATCAAACACCGGGTATTATTACTGACGAATGTAAGCTATGTGATTTTCATTACTGTAGAAATCAGTCATTTGCTGTCAGTACAGTGAAGTTAAGGTTACAAGTTAATCATGTTTTTACAGCACCACAGCCATAGTGTGGCTCTTGTCCTTTACATGATGTACAGTATAATTCACAAGTTCATCTTTTCTTTCTATTCTCAAAACATTCCTGTACAAATATACTGTTTTAGATAAAGAGTGTGTGGATATTAATATAAGCTATATGCAGGTTACCAGTCCTTTTCTCTCAGCAAGGACAAGGAACGAATTACATTCATATTGTAAGTCTGTGGTGCAGCACTACACAGCTCATCCGGGGCAGTTTGATTGTCTTTAAATGTATAGAAATACAAATTACTACTTCTACTATTATTATTATTATTTTTTGTTAGTTCCATTGTTCTGATCCATATTTAGTCTTTGCACTTTGAGATGGGCTAGCTGTTATTTTCTATTTCTATTTATCGCTATAATGATTACAAATGTTAACAGTATATAGTGAGGATTATGATGATGAAGATAATATCGATAATGATAATGGTCATGATCGGCTTGATGAGTGTCTATTTATTTGTGTGTCTAATTGTGTAATTTAAAATTTGTAAACATTTGAATCTCAGTAAAGCAGAAGCCACATTACATTTAAATTCAAACTCTTTCACTGCTCATAAGACCTTTCCACTGTCACCTTCATCTGTATTACTTACAGTCTTTAATTCTGCTGCTGCTGCTCTTTGTTTTCTGAAAATGCAGTCATGTCTTTTTCCCAACTCTTCTCTCCCTACACTGTTTCGCTCACATCATCTCCTGTGTGTTTACTCTGTCTGTGTCAGTGTACAGTGCAAATCCTGTCTCTTAATAAAAGCCTGTTGTTTTTCAATGTGATATGAAGAATGGATCAAATTGCATTTATTATATGCCATTACTATGGTCACTAATGGAACATTTAACTGTATGATGCAGTAACACTGATTATCAACTGGTTGTTATTTAAAAACAAATTACCTGAAGAGGACATTATGTTGAAAGTTCATAATAAAAAATAATTGGATGATGTCGGAGAAGTGTTGGGAATGAATAAAATTCTACACAATACATTCATCTGTCACTTTATTAACATGTTATGAGATGGCATGAAATATTTGCTGCAGATTTGTTCTGTGCGTTCACAAAGGAGTGGTATAACATTCAGTCTTTTGACCAGAGAGGCTAGTTAAGTACACAACCAACTAGTGTCATGTTCACGGAACAAGCTTGATATGGCGTGCTTGTGACGTCATGCATTATCATGCTAGTCGTGCCAATTATAAAGGAATACACTGCAGCCAGAAAAGGATGCATGTGATCAACAACAAAACAACATGAAGCTTAAAGAGGTTGTGGTATTCAAGCAGTGCTTAATTGCAGAGTGTGACAAGAAACCATTCCCTTCTCCATTACACCACCTCCACCTGGCTGGACTTTTAACACAAATCCTGACCTTACCACCTATGTTCCTCAGCAAAAATCGTGTGCCCACTGTAGCCTCATTCCTTTAAAAAATATTTTGGCCGACTGAAGTGAAACCTTGTGGTCTTCTAATGTGCCCCTTAGGATTGACATGTTGTGCAATTAATATGCTTTTCTCCTTATCATGGCTGTAAAGACTGATTAATTGTTTTCCCTGTTTGAGGACAGCGTTTCGACTTCCTGTCAGCTTAAACCAAAATGACCATTTCTTTTCTGAACATTTATTTTCCTTCTCTGTTGGGTGTGCTTTATTTATTTGCACAACTCAGTGTAATCATTAGAGACTGCTGTTCATTAAAATCCCAGGGGATCAGCAATTTCTGAAACTCTAATACCAGACCTTCTGGCACAGACATGCATTCCATTGTGAGAAATAAGATTACATTTTCTCATTTCCCATTTAGATGTTTGATATGAGGACCTCATGGACTGTATTTTCATGGCTTCATGCATTGAGTAGCAGGTTGGGTAACTGCATGAGTGTCCCTAATAAAGTGGCCACTGAGTTGTTACTGCACCCTTTTTATAGACAGAAAGCTGAGATTCATTGCCACAACGGTTGGACCATGCATCTAAACGTTTTTTTCTTTCTTTCTTTTTTTTAGACTTAGCACAAACCAGTTGTAGATTGATTTTCCCTGTCACTTGTCAGTGCCTCACAGGGGGGACAGTGGACTTTGAGTCTTTGCACAACGTGACATTTTTATACTACGTTTCGCAAACAAACTAAAATAAAACAAATTTATAAATAAGAAACAATGAAAAGGGTTCAGGTTCAGCGCTTTAATGTGTGGCGCGAAACGCCACATTCATGTATTTCTGTTAAAATCTTACTAACATTTTTATTTTCAGACGACGAGCCTACATCCGCGCTGTCATTCCAGGAAGTTTGCGTAGGCTCGGCGTAAGTTACGCACTATCGAGCCTGCCTGTGCTATGGCGGCTTGCGCTGTACGTCTTGGTGAATAGCGTTTGTTGAGCGGTTGCTTCATGTAGCTGCTTCACCTCTTTCTATTGGGTCAAAAGGGGGAGTGTAAACATATAGATTTCGCCACATTTGATGACTAAGTATAGGAAAACTGTTTATTGTTTTATAAGTGGTACTTTTTTCGAAGCAGTCAGTCAAAGCAGTGTGTGTGTTACTGATATTAAGCAGAGGAGTGAACAGCCACATCGCCTGGACTACTGCGCAGCGGTGAGTCTATTAGCTAGCTTAATAAACTAGCCGACTAGCTACATGTGTACAGTGTATATACTGTATGTGTTAGTCTTCTAGGGAGAATTAGCATGGTTTGATGAAAAAAAAAAGCGTAAGCGTTGCTAACTCCTGACTCACCTATTGATTATTATTACCTGAGCTAAGTAGTTGATTAGCTGATGCAGCTCCCTATCTGACTGTAAATACACTATATACAGGGGACAGTATGGATATCCAGCTGATGTAAGGACATAAACTACACTGTATCTGCATCTCAACATGTTTTTACACATCACAGGTGACATCTGCATTACGTACAGTACAAAAGCATGTTTGCATATGGTATTTATTCACCACATTAGTCTTCTGATCAGATCACTGGCTAATTATTCAGGATCTGAATCTGAACCAGGTGTCTAAATAAACCTGAACACACACAAAAGCAGTAACCTCATCCAGGACTAATATTTTTACCATGTAAACACCTAATAATTCATCAGTAGACATAATCCCTTCTTATCTGATGATGGTGCCTAGGGAAGCAGAAGGAGAGTGCAGATTATAAGAAATTCATTAAATCTGCATAGGAAATGAACCACCAGGATTGTTTTAGCATGCATTGCAGAAGGGTTGCATGGGGTCTGTGTATAGGTTGGTGCATTACACATTAGAGGAGAGAAGTTGCATCAGGTGTGCCTCTGATCACGGTGATAAAGTGTCATAAAATAAGTATATATGCAGAGTCCAGAGTTTTGTATGTGTATGTCCTGCATTTGATTGGCACCTTTTCCATGCCCAAAGTCTCCTGGGATAGGCTCCAGTCCCTGTGACACTGTACATAGGATAATAAATATAGAAAATTATCAAAAGAAAAAGATTTGATTCTCATCTAGGGTCTCTGTGTGTGTGTGTGTGTGTGTGTGTTTTGGGGGTTCCTCTGACAGGCCAAACACATGCAGTGTAGGCTAATTAGTGTTTCCAAATTCCCATTAGTGTGAATGAGTGTGTGACCAGGGTGTAGACATCCAAAATTGCTTTCCTGGGATGTCTTCATGGTCCTTGATGGGTTTTGCAAATGCACTTAACAATACTGTTCTTACAAGAAGTATTCCAGAACTGCTGACCTTTGTGTCTTAAAATAACAACTGACTGAGGTTGTTGTTGTCATTGTTGTTACTCAATTACTTAACTACAGATGTGTTATTTCGTAGTTTTAAAAAGCCAGTATTGTTGTAGAATATAGAAAATAACTCCAACTTGTGTCCAAACTTCAGATACAGTACATACTGTGTGAATATATTAATGTTTATAAATTGAACTGGTGGCCTTTTGGCAAAAACAAAACAA